>NC_056433.1:29743476-30025976 GCF_018296145.1 Oncorhynchus tshawytscha | reverse complement strand
TATCAAGTGGAAGACCTCGCTGCTCTCTGCTACTATTACAAGTAAACAGTGTCAAACAAATCCCTCCCTCCCTCCCTCCCTCCCTCCCTCCCTCCCTCCCTCCTCCCCCTCCCTCCCTCCCTCCCTCCCTCCCTCCCTCCCTCCCTCCCTCCCTCCCTCCATCCCTCCATCCCTCCCCCCCTCCCTCCCCCACCCTCCCTCCATTCCTCCCTCCCTCCCTCCCTCTCTTCCCTGCAGGACGTTTCACTATGAAATGTCTAAAGCTGCATCAGGCTCCAGTTGACTGGTTGATGTTGAATGGCTCCAAGCCCTCCTTCCACCATCCTCACCAAACTACCACGGAGCTCCAAACCACCGTCACCATCCATCCATCAACCACTTAGCCTGATACAAAATTGGGGGGCGGAAAATGGGGAGGTGGGAGGACACAAATGCTGTTCTTACAGCCTGTTCTTCAGCTGTAAAACTCCATCTCACAGTGTTTACGTCATAGCATTCTGAGAAGCTACATGAATCCACTACGGTACAGCAGCACAGCCATATTAAACACCGCGAAATGAGACCATCACCGACATTTGACAAAAGCCGTCAGCACATAAAGAGGATAGAGAAAATAACACATAGAGAGGATAGAGAGAATAACACATAGAGAGGATAACACATAGAGAGGATAGAGAGAATAACACATAGAGAGAATAACACATAGAGAGAATAACACATAGAGAGAATAACACATAGAGAGGATAGAGAGAATAACACATAGAGAATAACACATAGAGAGGATAGAGAGAATAACACATAGAGAGAATAACACATAGAGAGAATAACACATAGAGAGGATAGAGAGAATAACACAGAGAGAGAATAACACATAGAGAGGATAGAGAGAATAACACATAGAGAAGATAGAGAGAATAACACATAGAGAGAATAACACATAGAGAGAATAACACATAGAGAGAATAACACATAGAAAGAATAACACATAGAGAGAATAACACATAGAGAGAATAACACATAGAGAGAATAACACATAGAGAGAATAACACATAGGGAGAATAACACATAGAGAGAATAACACACAGAGAGAATAACACATAGAGAGGATAGAGAGAATAACACAGAGAGAATAGAGAGAATAACACATAGAGAGAATAGAGAGAATAACACAGAGAGAATAGAGAGAATAACACATAGAGAGAATAACACATAGAGAGGATAGAGAGAATAACACAGAGAGAATAGAGAGAATAACACATAGAGAGGATAGAGAGAATAACACAGAGAGAATAGAGAGAATAACACATAGAGAGAATAACACATAGAGAGGATAGAGAGAATAACACAGAGAGAATAGAGAGAATAACACATAGAGAGGATAGAGAGAATAACACAAAGAGAATAGAGAGAATAACACATAGAGAGAATAGAGAGAATAACACATAGAGAGGATAGAGAGAATAACACAGAGATAATAGAGAGAATAACACATAGAGAGAATAACACATAGAGAGAATAACACATAGAGAGAATAACACATAGAGAGGATAGAGAGAATAACACAGAGAGAATAGAGAGAATAACACATAGAGAGGATAGAGAGAATAACACATAGAGAAGATAGAGAGAATAACACATAGAGAGAATAACACATAGAGAGAATAACACATAGAGAGAATAACACATAGAGAGGATAGAGAGAATAACACATAGAGAAGATAGAGAGAATAACACATAGAGAGAATAACACATAGAGAGAATAACACATAGAGAGAATAACACATAGAGAGAATAACACATAGAGAGGATAGAGAGAATAACACATAGAGAAGATAGAGAGAATAACACATAGAGAGAATAACACATAGAGAGAATAACACATAGAGAGGATAGAGAGAATAACACATAGAGAGAATAACACATAGAGAGAATAACACATAGAGAGGATAGAGAGAATAACACATAGAGAGAATAAAACATAGAGATGATAGAGAGAATAACACATAGAGAGAATAACACATAGAGAGAATAACACATAGAGAGGATAGAGAGAATAACACATAGAGAGAATAACACATCGAGAGAATAACACATAGAAAGAATAACACATAAAGAGAATAACACATAGAGAGAATAACACATAGAGAGAATAACACATAGAGAGGATAGAGAGAATAACACATAGAGAGAATAACACATAGAGAGAATAACACATAGAGAGAATAACACAAAGAGAGAATAACACATAGAGAGAATAACACATAGAGAGAATAACACATAGAGAGAATAACACACAGAGAGAATAACACATAGAGAGAATAACACATAGAGAGAATAACACATAGAGAGAATAACACACAGAGAGAATAACACATAGAGAGAATAACACATAGAGAGAATAACACATAGAGAGAATAACACATAGAGAGAATAACACATAGAGAGAATAACACATAGAGAGAATAACACATAGAGAGAATAACACATAGAGAGGATAGAGAGAATAACACATAGAGAGGATAGAGAGAATAACACATAGAGAGGATATAGAGAATAACACATATAGAGAATAACACATAGAGAGAATAACACATAGAGAGAATAACACATAGAGAGGATAGAGAGAACACATAGAGAGAATAACACATAGAGAGAATAACACATAGAGAGAATAACACATATAGAGAATAACACATAGAGAGAATAACACATAGAGAGGATAGAGAGAATAACACATAGAGAGAATAACACATAGAGAGGATAGAGAGAATAACACATAGAGAGAATAACACATACAGAGAATAACACATACAGAGAATAACACATAGAGAGGATGGAGAGAATAACGCATAAAGAGGATAGAGAGAATAACACATAGAGAGGATAGAGAGAATAACACATAGAGAGAATAACACATAGAGAGGATAGAGAGAATAACACATAGAGAAGATAGAGAGAATAACACATAGAGAGAATAACACATAGAGAGAATAACACATAGAGAGAATAACACATAGAGAGGATAGAGAGAATAACACATAGAGAAGATAGAGAGAATAACACATAGAGAGAATAACACATAGAGAGAATAACACATAGAGAGAATAACACATAGAGAGAATAACACATAGAGAGAATAACACATAGAGAGAATAACACATAGAGAGGATAGAGAGAATAACACATAGAGAGAATAACACATAGAGAGAATAACACATAGAGAGGATAGAGAGAATAACACATAGAGAGAATAACACATAGAGATGATAGAGAGAATAACACATAGAGAGAATAACACATAGAGAGAATAACACATAGAGAGGATAGAGAGAATAACACATAGAGAGAATAACACATCGAGAGAATAACACATAGAGAGAATAATACATAGAGAGAATAACACATAGAGAGAATAACACATAGAGAGAATAACACATAGAGAGAATAACACAGAGAGGATAGAGAGAATAACACATAGAGAGAATAACACATAGAGAGAATAACACAAAGAGAGAATAACACATAGAGAGAATAACACATAGAGAGAATAACACAGAGAGAATAACACATAGAGAGAATAACACATAGAGAGGATAGAGAGAATAACACATAGAGAGAATAACACATAGAGAGGATAGAGAGAATAACACATAGAGAGAATAACACATAGAGAGAATAACACATAGAGAGGATAGAGAGAATAACACATAGAGAGGATAGAGAGAATAACACATAGAGAGGATATAGAGAATAACACATATAGAGAATAACACATAGAGAGAATAACACATAGAGAGAATAACACATAGAGAGGACAGAGAGAACACATAGAGAGAATAACACATAGGAGAATAACACATAGAGAGAATAACACATAGAGAGAATAACACATAGAGAGAATAACACATAGAGAGAATAACACATAGAGAGAATAACACATAGAGAGAATAACACATAGAGAGGATAGAGAGAATAACACATAGAGAGAATAACACAGAGAGAATAACACATAGAGAGGATAGAGAGAATAACACAGAGAGAGAATAACATATAGAGAGGATAGAGAGAATAACACATCGAGAGGACAGAGAGAATAACACATAGAGAGGATTGAGAGAATAACACATAGAGAGAATAACACAGAGAGGATAGAGAGAATAACACATCGAGAGGACAGAGAGAATAACACATAGTGAGGATTGAGAGAATAACACATAGAGAGAAAAACACATATAGAATAACACATAGAGAGAATAACACATAGAGATGATAGAGAGAATAACACATAGAGAAAATAACACATAGAGATGATAGAGAGAATAACACATAGAGAGAATAACACATATAGAGAATAACACATAGAGAGAATAACACATAGAGAGGATAGAGAGAATAACACATAGAGAGAATAACACATAGAGAGAATAACACATATAGAGAATAACACATAGAGAGAATAACACATAGAGAGAATAACACATAGAGAGAATAACACATAGAGAGAATAACACATAGAGAGGATAGAGAGAATAACACATAGAGAGAATAACACATACAGAGAATAACACATACAGAGAATAACACATAGAGAGGATGGAGAGAATAACGCATAAAGAGGATAGAGAGAATAACACATAGAGAGGATAGAGAGAATAACACATAGAGAGAATAACACATAGAGAGGATAGAGAGAATAACACATAGAGAGAATAACACATAGAGAAGATAACACAGAGAGAATAACACATAGAGAGAATAACACATAGAGAGAATAACACATAGAGAGAATAACACATAGAGAGAATAACACATAGAGAGAATAACACATAGAGAGGATAGAGAGAATAACACATAGAGAGAATAACACATAGAGAGAATAACACATAGAGAGGATAGAGAGAATAACACATAGAGAGAATAACACATAGAGATGATAGAGAGAATAACACATAGAGAGAATAACACATAGAGAGAATAACACATAGAGAGGATAGAGAGAATAACACATAGAGAGAATAACACATCGAGAGAATAACACATAGAGAGAATAACACAGAGAGAATAACACATAGAGAGAATAACACATAGAGAGAATAACACATCGAGAGAATAACACATAGAGAGGATAGAGAGAATAACACATAGAGAGAATAACACATAGAGAGAATAACACATAGAGAGAATAACACATAGAGATAATAACACATAGAGAGAATAACACATAGAGAGAATAACACATAGAGAGAATAACACATAGAGAGAATAACAGATAGAGAGAATAACACATCGAGAGAATAACACATAGAGAGGATAGAGAGAATAACACATAGAGAGAATAACACATAGAGAGGATAGAGAGAATAACACATAGAGAGAATAACACATAGAGAGAATAACACATAGAGAGAATAACACATAGAGAGGATAGAGAGAATAACACATAGAGAGGACAGAGAGAATAACACACAGAGAGAATAACACATAGAGAGAATAACACATAGAGAGAATAACACATAGAGAGAATAACACATAGAGAGAATAACACATAGAGAGAATAACACATAGAGAGAATAACACATAGAGAAAACAACACAGAGAGGATAGAGAGAATAACACATAGAGAGGATAGAGAGAATAACACATAGAGAATAACACATAGAGAATAACACATAGAGAGAATAACACATAGAGAGAATAACACATAGAGAGGATAGGGAGAATAACACATAGAGAGGATAGGGAGAATAACACATAGAGAGAATAACACATAGAGAGGATAGGGAGAATAACACATAGAGAGAATAACACATAGAGAGGATAGGGAGAATAACACATAGAGAGAATAACACATAGCGAGAATAACACATAGAGAGAATAACACATAGAGAGAATAACACATAGAGAGGATAGAGAGAATAACACCTAGAGAGAATAACACATAGAGAGAATAACACATAGCGAGAATAACACATAGAGAGGATAGAGAGAATAACACATAGAGAGAATAACACAGAGAGAGAATAACACAGAGATGATAGAGAGAATAACACATAGAGAGGATAGAGAGAATAACACATAGAGAGAATAACACATAGAGTGAATAACACAGAGAGAATAACACAGAGAGAATAACACATAGAGAGAATAACACATCGAGAGAATAACACAGAGATGATAGAGAGAATAACACATAGAGAGAAAAACACAGAGATGACAGAGAGAATAACACATAGAGAGAATAATACATAGAGAGAATAACACATCGAGAGAATAACACATAGAGAGGATAGAGAGAATAACACATAGAGAGAATAACACATAGAGAGAATAACACATAGAAAGAATAACACATCGAGAGAATAACACATAGAGAGGATAGAGAGAATAACACATAGAGAGAATAACACATAGAGAGAATAACACATAGAGAATAACACATGCAGAGAATAAAACATAGAGAGAATAACACATAGAGAGAATAACACATAGAGAGAATAACACATAGAGAGAATAACACATAGAGAGAATAACACATAGAGAGGATAGAGAGAATAACACCTAGAGAGAATAACACATAGAGAGAATAACACATAGCGAGAATAACACATAGAGAGGATAGAGAGAATAACACATAGAGAGAATAACACAGAGAGATGATCGAGAGAATAACACAGAGAGAATAACACATAGAGATGACAGAGAGAATAACACATAGAGAGAATAACACATAGAGAGAATAACACATAGAAAGGATAGAGAGAATAACACATGGAGAATAACACATAGAGAGAATAACACATAGAGAGAATAACAAAGAGAATAACACATAGAGAGGATAGAGAGAATAACACATAGAGAGAATAACACATAGAGAGAATAACACATAGAGAGGATAGAGAGAATAACACATAGAGAGAATAACACATAGAGAGAATAACACATAGAGAGAATAACACATAGAGAATAACACATAGAGAGAATAACACATAGAGAGATAGAGAGAATAACACAGAGATGATAGAGAGAATAACACATAGAGAGAATAACATATAGAGAGAATAACACATAGAGATGATAGAGAGAATTACACATAGAGAGGATAGAGAGAATAACACATAGAGAATAACACATAGAGAGAATAACACATAGAGAGAATAACACATAGAGAGGATAGAGAGAATAACACATAGAGAGGATAGAGAGAATAACACATAGAGAGAATAACACATAGAGAGGATAGAGAGAATAACACATAGAGAGGACAGAGAGAATAACACACAGAGAGAATAACACATAGAGAGAATAACACATAGAGAGAATAACACATAGAGAGAATAACACATAGAGAGAATAACACATAGAGAGAATAACACATAGAGAGAATAACACATAGAGAGAATAACACATAGAGAGAATAACACATAGAGAGAATAACACATAGAGAGAATAACACATAGAGAGAATAACACATAGAGAGAATAACACACAGAGAGAATAACACATAGAGACAATAACACATAGAGAGAATAACACACAGAGAGAATAACACATAGAGAGAATAACACACAGAGAGAATAACACATAGAGAGAATAACACATAGAGAGAATAACACACAGAGAGAATAACACATAGAGAGAATAACACATAGAGAGAATAACACATAGAGAGAATAACACATAGAGAGAATAACACATAGAAAGAATAACACATAGAGAGAATAACACATAGAGAGAATAACACATAGAGAGAATAACACATAGAGAGAATAACACATAGAGAGGATAGAGAGAATAACACATAGAGAGAATAACACAGAGAGAATAACACATAGAGAGGATAGAGAGAATAACACATAGAGAGAATAACACATAGAGAGAATAACACATAGAGAGAATAACACAAAGAGAGAATAACACATAGAGAGAATAACACATAGAGAGAATAACACATAGAGAGAATAACACATAGAGAGAATAACACATAGAGAGAATAACACATAGAGAGAATAACACATAGAGAGGATAGAGAGAATAACACATAGAGAGGATAGAGAGAATAACACATAGAGAGGATATAGAGAATAACACAGAGAGAATAGAGAGAATAACACATAGAGAGAATAACACATAGAGAGGATAGAGAGAACACATAGAGAGAATAACACAGAGAGAATAACAGAGAGAATAACACATAGAGAGAATAACACATATAGAGAATAACACATAGAGAGAATAACACATAGAGAGGATAGAGAGAATAACACATAGAGAGAATAACACATAGAGAGAATAACACATATAGAGAATAACACATAGAGAGAATAACACATAGAGAGAATAACACATAGAGAGAATAACACATAGAGAGAATAACACATAGAGAGGATAGAGAGAATAACACATAGAGAGAATAACACATACAGAGAATAACACATACAGAGAATAACACATAGAGAGGATGGAGAGAATAATGCATAAAGAGGAGAGAGAATAACACATAGAGAGGATAGAGAGAATAACACATAGAGAGAATAAACATAGAGAGGATAGAGAGAATAACACATAGAGAAGATAACACAGAGAGAATAACACATAGAGAGGATAGAGAGAATAACACAGAGAGAATAGAGAGAATAACACATAGAGAGAATAACACATAGAGAGGATAGAGAGAATAACACATAGAGAAGATAGAGAGAATAACACATAGAGAGAATAACACATAGAGAGAATAACACATAGAGAGAATAACACATAGAGAGAATAACACATAGAGAGAATAACACATAGAGAGGATAGAGAGAATAACACATAGAGAATAACACATAGAGAGGATAGAGAGAATAACACATAGAGAGGATAGAGAGAATAACACATAGAGAGGATAGAGAGAATAACACAGAGAGAATAACACATCGAGAGAATAACACATAGAGAGAATAACACATAGAGAGAATAACACATAGAGAGAATAACACATAGAGAGAATAACACATAGAGAGAATAACACATAGAGAGGATAGAGAGAATAACACATAGAGAGAATAACACATAGAGAGAATAACACATAGAGAGAATAACACAAAGAGAGAATAACACATAGAGAGAATAACACATAGAGAGAATAACACATAGAGAGAATAACACATAGAGAGAATAACACAGAGAGAATAACACATAGAGAGGATAGAAAGAATAACACAGAGAGAATAACACATAGAGAGAATAACACATAGAGAGGATAGAGAGAATAACACATAGAGATGATAGAGAGAATTACACATAGAGAGGATAGAGAGAATAACACACATAGAGAATAACACATAGAGAGAATAACACATCGAGAGAATAACACATAGAGAGGATAGAGAGAATAACACATAGAGAGAATAACACATAGAGAGAATAACACATAGAGAATAACACATGCAGAGAATAACACATAGAGAGAATAACACATAGAGAGAATAACACATAGAGAGAATAACACATAGAGAGAATAACACATAGAGAGAATAACACATCGAGAGAATAACACATAGAGAGGATAGAGAGAATAACACATAGAGAGAATAATACATAGAGAGAATAACACATAGAGAGGATAGAGAGAATAACACATAGAGAGAATAATACATAGAGAGAATAACACATAGAGAGAATAACACATAGAGAGAATAACACATCGAGAGAATAACACATAGAGAGGATAGAGAGAATAACACATAGAGAGAATAACACATAGAGAGAATAACACATAGAGAGAATAACACATAGAGAGAATAACACATAGAGAGAATAACACATAGAGAGAATAACACATAGAGAGAATAACACATCGAGAGAATAACACATAGAGAGGATAGAGAGAATAACACATAGAGAGAATAACACATAGAGAGAATAACACATAGAGAATAACACATGGAGAGAATAACACATAGAGAGAATAAAACATAGAGAGAATAACACATAGAGAGGATAGAGAGAATAACACATAGAGAGAATAACACATAGAGAGAATAACACATAGAGAGAATAACACATAGAGAGGATAGAGAGAATAACACATAGAGAGAATAACACATAGAGAGAATAACACATAGAGACAATAACACATAGAGAGAATAACACATAGAGAGAATAAAACATAGAGAGAATAACACAGAGATGATAGAGAGAATAACACATAGAGAGACTAACACAGAGATGATAGAGAGAATAACACATAGAGAGAATAACACAGAGATGACAGAGAGAATAACACATAGAGAGAATAATACATAGAGAGAATAACACATAGAGAGAATAACACATAGAGAGAATAACACATCGAGAGAATAACACATAGAGAGGATAGAGAGAATAACACATAGAGAGAATAACACATAGAGAGAATAACACATAGAAAGAATAACACATCGAGAGAATAACACATAGAGAGGATAGAGAGAATAACACATAGAGAGAATAACACATAGAGAGAATAACACATAGAGAATAACACATGCAGAGAATAACACATAGAGAGAATAACACATAGAGAGAATAACACATAGAGAGAATAACACATAGAGAGAATAACACATAGAGAGAATAACACATCGAGAGAATAACACATAGAGAGGATAGAGAGAATAACACATAGAGAGGATAGAGAGAATAACACATAGAGAGAATAATACATAGAGAGAATAACACATAGAGAGAATAATACATAGAGAGAATAACACATAGAGAGAATAACACATAGAGAGAATAACACATAGAGAGAATAACACATAGAGAATAACACAGGCAGAGAATAACACATAGAGAGAATAACACATAGAGAGAATAACACATAGAGGGAATAACACATAGAGAGAATAACACATAGAGAGAATAACACATCGAGAGAATAACACATAGAGAGAATAACACATAGAGAGAATAACACATAGAGAGAATAACACAGAGAGAATAACACATAGAGAGGATAGAGAGAATAACACATAGAGAGAATAACACATAGAGAGAATAACACATAGAGAATAACACATGGAGAGAATAACACATATAGAGAATAACACATAGAGAGAATAACACATAGAGAGAATAACACATAGAGAGGATAGAGAGAACACATAGAGAGAATAACACATAGAGAGAATAACACAGAGAGAATAACACATATAGAGAATAACACATAGAGAGAATAACACATAGAGAGGATAGAGAGAATAACACATAGAGAGAATAACACATAGAGAGAATAACACATATAGAGAATAACACATAGAGAGAATAACACATAGAGAGAATAACACATAGAGAGAATAACACATAGAGAGAATAACACATAGAGAGGATAGAGAGAATAACACATAGAGAGAATAACACATACAGAGAATAACACATACAGAGAATAACACATAGAGAGGATGGAGAGAATAACGCATAAAGAGGATAGAGAGAATAACACATAGAGAGGATAGAGAGAATAACACATAGAGAGAATAACACATAGAGAGGATAGAGAGAATAACACATAGAGAAGATAACACAGAGAGAATAACACATAGAGAGGATAGAGAGAATAACACAGAGAGAATAGAGAGAATAACACATAGAGAGAATAACACATAGAGAGGATAGAGAGAATAACACATAGAGAGGATAGAGAGAATAACACATAGAGAGAATAACACATAGAGAGAATAACACATAGAGAATAACACATGGAGAGAATAACACATAGAGAGAATAACACATAGAGAGGATAGAGAGAATAACACATAGAGAGAATAACACATAGAGAGAATAACACATAGAGAGGATAGAGAGAATAACACATAGAGAGAATAACACATAGAGATGATAGAGAGAATAACACATAGAGAGAATAACACATAGAGAGAATAACACATAGAGAGGATAGAGAGAATAACACATAGAGAGAATAACACATCGAGAGAATAACACATAGAAAGAATAACACATAGAGAGAATAACACATAGAGAGAATAACACATAGAGAGAATAACACATAGAGAGAATAACACATAGAGAGGATAGAGAGAATAACACATAGAGAGAATAACACATAGAGAGAATAACACATAGAGAGAATAACACAAAGAGAGAATAACACATAGAGAGAATAACACATAGAGAGAATAACACATAGAGAGAATAACACATAGAGAGAATAACACAGAGAGAATAACACATAGAGAGGATAGAAAGAATAACACATAGAGAGAATAACACATAGAGAGAATAACACATAGAGAGGATAGAGAGAATAACACATAGAGAGGATAGAGAGAATAACACATAGAGAGGATATAGAGAATAACACATATAGAGAATAACACATAGAAAGAATAACACATCGAGAGAATAACACATAGAGAGGATAGAGAGAATAACACATAGAGAGAATAACACATAGAGAGAATAACACAGAGAATAACACATGCAGAGAATAACACATAGAGAGAATAACACATAGAGAGAATAACACATAGAGGGAATAACACATAGAGAGAATAACACATAGAGAGAATAACACATCGAGAGAATAACACATAGAGAGGATAGAGAGAATAACACATAGAGAGAATAATACATAGAGAGAATAACACATAGAGAGGATAGAGAGAATAACACATAGAGAGAATAATACATAGAGAGAATAACACAGAGATGATAGAGAGAATAACACATAGAGAGGATAGAGAGAATAACACATAGAGAGAATAACACAGAGATGATAGAGAGAATAACACATAGAGAGAATAACACATAGAGAGAATAACACATAGAGAGAATAACACATAGAGAGAATAACACATAGAGAGAATAACACATCGAGAGAATAACACATAGAGAGGATAGAGAGAATAACACATAGAGAGAATAACACATAGAGAGAATAACACATAGAGAATAACACATGGAGAGAATAACACATAGAGAGAATAACACATAGAGAGGATAGAGAGAATAACACATAGAGAGAATAACACATAGAGAGAATAACACAGAGAGAATAACACATAGAGAGAATAACACATAGAGAGAATAACACATAGAGAGAATAACACATAGAGTGAATAACACAGAGAGAATAACACAGAGAGAATAACACATAGAGAGAATAACACATCGAGAGAATAACACAGAGATGATAGAGAGAATAACACATAGAGAGAAAAACACAGAGATGACAGAGAGAATAACACATAGAGAGAATAATACATAGAGAGAATAACACATAGAGAGAATAACACATAGAGAGAATAACACATCGAGAGAATAACACATAGAGAGGATAGAGAGAATAACACATAGAGAGAATAACACATAGAGAGAATAACACATAGAAAGAATAACACATCGAGAGAATAACACATAGAGAGGATAGAGAGAATAACACATAGAGAGAATAACACATAGAGAGAATAACACATAGAGAATAACACATGCAGAGAATAACACATAGAGAGAATAACACATAGAGAGAATAACACATAGAGAGAATAACACATAGAGAGAATAACACATAGAGAGAATAACACATCGAGAGAATAACACATAGAGAGGATAGAGAGAATAACACATAGAGAGGATAGAGAGAATAACACATAGAGAGAATAATACATAGAGAGAATAACACATAGAGAGAATAATACATAGAGAGAATAACACATAGAGAGAATAACACATAGAGAGAATAACACATAGAGAGAATAACACATAGAGAATAACACATGCAGAGAATAACACAGAGAGAATAACACATAGAGAGAATAACACATAGAGAGAATAACACATAGAGAGAATAACACATAGAGAGAATAACACATAGAGAGAATAACACATAGAGAGGATAGAGAGAATAACACATAGAGAGAATAACACATAGAGAGAATAACACATAGAGATGATAGAGAGAATTACACATAGAGAGGATAGAGAGAATAAACATAGAGAATAACACATAGAGAGAATAACACATCGAGAGAATAACACATAGAGAGGATAGAGAGAATAACACATAGAGAGAATAACACATAGAGAGAATAACACATAGAGAATAACACATGCAGAGAATAACACATAGAGAGAATAACACATAGAGAGAATAACACATAGAGAGAATAACACATCGAGAGAATAACACATAGAGAGGATAGAGAGAATAACACATAGAGAGAATAACACATAGAGAGAATAACACATAGAGAATAACACATGGAGAGAATAACACATAGAGAGAATAACACATAGAGAGAATAACACATAGAGAGGATAGAGAGAATAACACATAGAGAGAATAACACATAGAGAGAATAACACATCGAGAGAATAACACATAGAGAGGATAGAGAGAATAACACATAGAGAGAATAATACATAGAGAGAATAACACATAGAGAGGATAGAGAGAATAACACATAGAGAGAATAATACATAGAGAGAATAACACAGAGATGATAGAGAGAATAACACATAGAGAGAAAAACACAGAGATGACAGAGAGAACAACACATAGAGAGAATAATACATAGAGAGAATAACACATAGAGAGAATAACACATCGAGAGAATAACACATAGAGAGGATAGAGAGAATAACACATAGAGAGAATAACACATAGAGAGAATAACACATAGAAAGAATAACATATCGAGAGAATAACACATAGAGAGGATAGAGAGAATAACACATAGAGAGAATAACACATAGAGAGAATAATACAGAGAGAGAATAACACAGAGATGATAGAGAGAATAACACATAGAGAGAAAAACACAGAGATGACAGAGAGAACAACACATAGAGAGAATAATACATAGAGAGAATAACACATAGAGAGAATAACACATCGAGAGAATAACACATAGAGAGGATAGAGAGAATAACACATAGAGAGAATAACACATAGAGAGAATAACACATAGAGAATAACACATGGAGAGAATAACACATAGAGAGAATAACACATAGAGAGAATAACACATAGAGAGGATAGAGAGAATAACACATAGAGAGAATAACACATAGAGAGAATAACACATAGAGAGAATAACACATAGAGAGAATAACACATAGAGACAATAACACATAGAGAGAATAACACATAGAGAGAATAAAACATAGAGAGAATAACACAGAGATGATAGAGAGAATAACACATAGAGAGACTAACACAGAGATGATAGAGAGAATAACACATAGAGAGAATAACACCTAGAGAGAATAACACCTAGAGAGAATAACACAGAGAGAGGAGAGAGAGAATAACACAGAGAGAATAACACCTAGAGAGAATAACACAGAGAGAATAACACCTAGAGAGAATAACACCTAGAGAGAATAACACCTTGAGAGAATAACACCTAGAGAGAATAACACATAGAGAGAATAACACATAGGAGGATAGAGAGAATAAGAGGATAGGAGGGAAATTATAAGAAACCATTTTCAAGAATAGCCTTCCTCCCTCACTCCCTCTCTAAGTCGTGGTGCTTTATTGTAGGAGCCAGCCACCCCTACATCTCAAACGGTACCCTATTCCTTATATAGTGCACTACATTTGACCCGTCAAAAGTAGTGCACTATAAAGGGAAAAGTGTGCCAATTGGGACTTAACCTCACTGTTGATTCAGACGCTGATGCAAAACTCATTATTCTGCTCAATTCAACCATTATTCAACTCTCCGAAGACGATAAGTGTTAAAAGACAACCACGTAGAAATAAAGTGAAAAGAGGCTGAGACTGTTGTCGCGGAGGGAAATGTGCTGCTCCTTGCTGTTTTTCTCCCATCACACAATAAGCCACATCTCAGCCTGAATTGAAACAGGATTCACTTAGAAGGCTTCCCTGAGCTCAGAACTCTGTTGTTCCCATATCTGTATCTCACTCGTGATGTTTGTGGAATATTCTGGAAGGATGCCTTTCTTCTGAACCTACAGATGGATGTTCAGGAATGAATGGAACACCCTGGAATCATCCAACGAAATATTGGAATACATTGTTCAGACTGCGTGTTGTTATGTGCTACATATGTAAAATCCCCATGGAACTTAAAGTGGTGTAAATCTCCCCCAAAAAAAAAAAACATGTTTAGCAAAGTGTTTAGATTCCTAGACACATACATACACACTTGCAAGAATGCCTGTGCAGTCACAAACACACCCTGCTGTAAGTGTCCTTGTGATCTCGTGTCCCCTTACCACCACTTCTCATCTCACACTGTATTGGGTGCTCTCTCTCTCCCTCTCACACTCTCTCTCCCTCTCTCTCTAGCTCTGCTCCCTCTCTCTCCCTCTCTCTCTCCCTCTCACACTCTCTCTCCCTTTCTCTCTAGCTCTGCTCCCTTCTTCCCCCTCTCCCTCCCTCTCTCTCTCCCTCTCACACTCTCTCTCCCTTTCTCTCTAGCTCTGCTCCCTTCTTCCCCCTCTCCCTCCCTCTCTCTCTCCCTCTCACACTCTCTCTCCCTCCATATGTGTAGAGCAGAGCAGAGAGGCAGGGTGTGGTTGTTAGTCAGGCAGACCTTGAGGTGTCACCCTCACTGTCTGAGGAGATAAATGTCCTGGTAAAGGTGATTATCACCCCTGGGGAGTGGAGGAGGGAGGGAGGGGCTGAGGAAGGGAAGAAGGCTAGGGGTGGTTAATAAGAAGAGGTAGGTGAGTGAGGAAGAGCAGGGGAGTGGGAGGGGGATAAGGGGGAAAAAAGAGAGAAGATTCGAGGGAAAGTTGGAGGCGAGGGAGGGGGGTACTTGGGGGTACTTGGGGGTACTTGGGGGGAGGGAGGTACTTGGGGGGGGTACTTGGGTGCAGAAAGGGGGTTTCTAAAGCTGAAAACACCAACACAATTGTTTTAAAACAAGTCAAATGTTATTTATCACAACTTACTTACAAGTCCATAACCAACAATGCAGTTAAAAAAATAAGAGTTAAGAACAATATTTGCTATATTTTCTTAAATTAAGACAATAAACTAACAATAGCGAGGCATTATACAGGCGGTACCGGTAGAGAGTCAACATGCCGGGGCACCGGTTAGTCGCTGTAATTGAGGTAATATGTACATCTAGGTAGGGGTAAAGTGACTATGCATAGCAACAGCATAAACAAAAGCAAGGGGTTTGAACCATTCTAAGTGGACAGATTGACATTATGTTACAGTATGTAATGTAATGTAACGTATGCAGCAGCTGTGTGGTTCCTGTCTATGTGTGTAGCATGGTGGGATACTCTTCTCTCACCTCTCTGTCTCCCTGTGTGTGTGTGTGTGTGTGTGTGTGTGTGTGTGTGTGTGTGTGTGTGTGTGTGTGTGTGTGTGTGTGTGTGTGCGTGTGTGCGTGTGCGCGTGCGCATGTGCGTGTGGGTGTGTGTGTGTGTGGGTGTGTGTGTGTGTGTGTGTGTGTGTGTGTGTGTGTGTGTGTGTGTGTGCATGTGCGTGTGGGTGTGCGTGTGCGTGTGTGCGTGTGGGTGTGTGTGTGTGTGTGGGTGTGTGGGTGTGTGTGTGTGTGTGCGTGGAAAGGGGGTAAACCTCTCTCAATGCAGCAGGACAAAGGGGTGAGGATCTCCCTTCACCTCTGTTACTCACACAGACACACCACGGTGAACGATGTAGTGTGTGTACCTACTGAGTCACTCTAAACAACCACAAGCAGGTGTTTACCCCCGAAGGAGAAGATAAGACGACAGCCAAGACAGCTTTACAGACACACACACACATACCACACTACGCCTGACCTTTCCATGAAGTTCAACTTCTATCAGGCGTAGGTAGATGGGAGTGTGGTGTTTTACGCTTACAGGAAAATAGTTCCCTAGACTTCAAGGACACCGAGATAATATTAATATTGATATCAGGAAGGTAGAAGAGGATTTATTGTATTGTATAGTTTTATAAGCTCTAACCAAATATTATGGGAATTGTGTTTAAAAATGCTGGTACATTGAGAGTGTGTTATAATATCAGCTTCTTATTGAATGGCTGTGTTGCCAGCAGTTATTCACAATCAACTGAACGGCAGAGTGTCTGTAAATGTAATTTCGTTCAGACACTTTGGTACAGTAAGTTTATTTAAACCAGACAGTCCACACGTCGAGTTGATCTCTCAACTCCAGACATCTGTTTCTCTCTCATGTAATGATAAAACCCACATCCTTGAATCACTTCATTCACTCCCTCAGTTCCACCAGGAAAAACTAAGTCGTATTGACAATAAGAGACTAAAGTGATTCAAACGAGCTTTGGAATGTAACTGAGATGACTCACCCAAACCGCAGTGTGCATGACTATGTAAAAGAAGACATATGATTAGAGCAATAATACAGATTGCTCTAATATCCAGCCAGTACTTCCATTGTCTCCAGCTGATTGTCCCACTGGGCGATGCCTGATCTAAACCTACACGGCTCTAGGAGAGATTTGTCATCGGGGAGAATATTTAGTTGTAGTTCTTTTTTTAATAATATTTATAAAGAAGACTAGCTGTCGCCATTGGCGTCGGCTAATGGGGATCCTCATACAAAAACTGGATCAAATCATCTCTGCACATCTACAACATTAGAGAATACAGTGAGAGCAGTGTGGGCGGTAGAGCCTTGCCAGGGAGAACACACTATACAATACAAAGAGACTGGAGAGAGAAAGGGAGAACACACTATACAATACAAAGAGACTGGAGAGAGAGAGGGAGAACACACTATACAATACAAAGAGACTGGAGAGAGAGGGAGAACACACTATACAATACAAAGAGACTGGAGAGAGAGAGGGAGAACACACTATACAATACAAAGAGACTGGAGAGAGAGGGAGAACACACTATACAATACAAAGAGACTGGAGAGAGAGAGGGAGAACACACTATACAATACAAAGAGACTGGAGAGAGAGGGAGAACACACTATACAATACAAAGAGACTGGAGAGAGAGGGAGAACACACTATACAATACAAAGAGACTGGAGAGAGAGGGAGAACACACTATACAATACAAAGAGACTGGAGAGAGAGAGGGAGAACACACTATACAATACAAAGAGACTGGAGAGAGAGAGGGAGAACACACTATACAATACAAAGAGACTGGAGAGAGAGGGAGAACACACTATACAATACAAAGAGACTGGAGAGAGAAAGGGAGAACACACTATACAATACAAAGAGACTGGAGAGAGAGAGGGAGAACACACTATACAATACAAAGAGACTGGAGAGAGAAAGGGAGAACACACTATACAATACAAAGAGACTGGAGAGAGAGGGAGAACACACTATACAATACAAAGAGACTGAGAGAGAGAGGGAGAACACACTATACAATACAAAGAGACTGGAGAGAGAGGGAGAACACACTATACAATACAAAGAGACTGGAGAGAGAGGGAGAACACACTATACAATACAAAGAGACTGGAGAGAGAGGGAGAACACACTATACAATACAAAGAGACTGGAGAGAGAGGGAGAACACACTATACAATACAAAGAGACTGGAGAGAGAGGGAGAACACACTATACAATACAAAGAGACTGAGAGAGAGGGAGAACACACTATACAATACAAAGAGACTGGAGAGAGAGGGAGAACACACTATACAATACAAAGAGACTGGAGAGAGAGGGAGAACACACTATACAACACAAAGAGACTGGAGAGAGAGGGAGAACACACTATACAATACAAAGAGACTGGAGAAAGAGGGAGAACACACTATACAATACAAAGAGACTGGAGAGAGAGGGAGAACACACTATACAACACAAAGAGACTGGAGAGAGAGGGAGAACACACTATACAATACAAAGAGACTGGAGAGAGAGGGAGAACACACTATACAATACAAAGAGACTGAGAGAGAGGGAGAACACACTATACAACACAAAGAGACTGGAGAGAGAGGGAGAACACACTATACAATACAAAGAGACTGGAGAGAGAGGGAGAACACACTATACAACACAAAGAGACTGGAGAGAGAGGGAGAACACACTATACAATACAAAGAGACTGGAGAAAGAGGGAGAACACACTATACAATACAAAGAGACTGGAGAGAGAGGGAGAACACACTATACAACACAAAGAGACTGGAGAGAGAGGGAGAACACACTATACAATACAAAGAGACTGGAGAGAGAGGGAGAACACACTATACAACACAAAGAGACTGGAGAGAGAGGGAGAACACACTATACAATACAAAGAGACTGGAGAAAGAGGGAGAACACACTATACAATACAAAGAGACTGTAGAGAGAGGGAGAACACACTATACAATACAAAGAGACTGGAGAGAGAGAGGGAGAACACACTATACAATACAAAGAGACTGGAGAGAGAGAGGAGAACACACTATACAATACAAAGAGACTGGAGAGAGAGGGAGAACACACTATACAATACAAAGAGACTGGAGAGAGAGGGAGAACACACTATACAACACAAAGAGACTGGAGAGAGAGGGAGAACACACTATACAATACAAAGAGACTGGAGAGAGAGGGAGAACACACTATACAATACAAAGAGACTGGAGAGAGAGAGGGAGAACACACTATACAATACAAAGAGACTGAGAACACACTATACAATACAAAGAGAGAGAGAGAGGAGAACACACTATACAATACAAAGAGACTGGAGAGAGAGGGAGAACACACTATACAATACAAAGAGACTGGAGAGAGAGGGAGAACACACTATACAATACAAAGAGACTGGAGAAAGAGGGAGAACACACTATACAATACAAAGAGACTGGAGAGAGAGGGAGAACACACTATACAATACAAAGAGACTGGAGAAAGAGGGAGAACACACTATACAATACAAAGAGACTGGAGAGAGAGGGAGAACACACTATACAATACAAAGAGACTGGAGAGAAAGGGAGAACACACTATACAATACAAAGAGACTGGAGAGAGAGGGAGAACACACTATACAATACAAAGAGACTGGAGAGAGAGAGGGAGAACACACTATACAATACAAAGAGACTGGAGAGAGAGGGAGAACACACTATACAATACAAAGAGACTGGAGAGAGAGGGAGAACACACTATACAATACAAAGAGACTGGAGAGAGAGAGGGAGAAAAACCTATACAATACAAAGAGACTGGAGAGAGAGGGAGAGAGACACTGTAGAAAGAGAGGGAGAGAGAGACTGGAGAAAGAGAGGGAGAGAGAGACTGGAGAAAGAGAGGGAGAGAGACTGGAGAAAGAGAGGGAGAGAGACTGGAGAAAGAGAGGGAGAGAGACACTGGAGAAAGAGAGGGAGAGACTGGAGAAAGAGAGGTAGAGAGACAGTGGAGAAAGACAGGGAGAGAGACACTGGATAAAGAGAGGGAGAGAGACATTGGAGAAAGACAGGGAGAGAGACACTGGAGAAAGAGAGGGAGAGAGACACTGGAGAAAGAGAGGGAGAGAGACACTGGAGAAAGAGAGGGAGAGAGACTGGAGAAAGAGAGGGAGAGAGACACTGGAGAAAGAGAGGGAGAGAGACTGGAGAAAGAGAGGGAGAGAGACACTGGAGAAAGAGAGGGAGAGAGACACTGGAGAAAGAGAGGGAGAGAGACACTGGAGAAAGAGAGGGAGAGAGACTGGCGAAAGAGAGGGAGAGAGAGACTGGAGAAAGAGAGGGAGAGAGAGACTGGAGAAAGAGAGGGAGAGAGAGACTGGAGAAAGAGAGGGAGAGAAACACTGGAGAAAGAGAGGGAGAGAGACACTGGAGAAAGATTGGGAGAGACTGGAGAAAGAGAGGTAGAGAGACACTGGAGAAAGACAGGGAGAGAGACACTGGATAAAGAGAGGGAGAGAGACACTGGAGAAAGAGAGGGAGAGAGACACTGGAGAAAGAGAGGGAGAGAGAAACTGGAGAAAGAGAGGGAGAGAGACACTGGAGAAAGAGAGGGAGAGAGACTGGAGAAAGAGAGGGAGAGAGACTGGAGAAAGAGAGGGAGAGAGACACTGGAGAAAGAGAGGGAGAGAGACTGGAGAAAGAGAGGGAGAGACACTGGAGAAAGAGAGGGAGAGAGACACTGGAGAAAGAGAGGGAGAGAGACACTGGAGAAAGAGAGGGAGAGAGACTGGAGAAAGAGAGGGAGAGAGACTGGAGAAAGAGAGGGAGAGAGACACTGGAGAAAGAGAGGGAGAGAGACTGGCGAAAGAGAGGGAGAAACACTGGAGAAAGAGAGGGAGAGAGAGACTGGAGAAAGAGAGGGAGAGAAACACTGGAGAAAGAGAGGGAGAGAGAGACTGGAGAAAGAGAGGGAGAGAGACACTGGAGAAAGAGAGGGAGAGAGACACTGGAGAAAGAGAGGGAGAGAGACACTGGAGAAAGAGAGGGAGAGAGACTGGAGAAAGAGAGGGAGAGAGACTGGAGAAAGAGAGGGAGAGAGACTGGAGAAAGAGAGGGAGAGAGACACTGGAGAAAGAGAGGGAGAGAGACACTGGAGAAAGAGAGGGAGAGAGACTGGAGAAAGAGAGGGAGAGAGACTGGAGAAAGAGAGGGAGAGAGACACTGGAGAAAGAGAGGGAGAGAGAGACTGGAGAAAGAGAGGGAGAGAGACTGGAGAAAGACAGGGAGAGAGACACTGGAGAAAGACAGGGAGAGAGACACTGGAGAAAGAGAGGGAGAGAGACACTGGAGAAAGAGAGGAAGAGAGACACTGGAGAAAGAGAGGGAGAGAGATAGTGGGGGGGTGGAGGGAGTTAGAAAGAGGGAGGGAGGCAGGAGACAAAGAGATAGGGATTGAGAGAGAGAGGCAGTGAGAGAAAGAGAGCGAAAGACGGAGAAGAAAGGCTAAGAAATAAGGTCGATAGGGGCAAAGAAAGAGTGAGAGGAGAGAGGCAGTCGAAAGAGGATAGTCTCAGTGGGATCCGGGCCCAATGCTGCTCCTCCTCCTCTGACACTCACTTCATTACAGGCCTATTTACCTGATTAACAAGGCCACTTTACCACCAGCACTCTACTCAGCAGGTAGCTGCCTAGTGTGTTTGTCAGCAACACAACACTAAGCTACCCTAAACACCAGCCTACCTCCTTCAGCCTCTCCTACTCCTTCTCTTCTCGAACCTCTGCTATAAACCTCAGGCCAGTCAACGCTGAAAGACAATTGATTTTACAGCCTCCTGCTTACACCTTAGTACTAACACAATGATGCTGACTGGGTGAGAAGGTAGTTCTGTGGTGGCTAGGCTAGGTGATGAAATACTGTACATTTCCAGACTTTGGTTCCATAATATGTTTCATGTCTACACGCTGACATTGATCTATCTATTGAGATGCGTCTGTTGGTTTGATGTTGCTATTACTGTCAGAGGAAGAGGTCCTCAGAGAAACTCCTTTTATGTACCGGAGTTGCATTTTCAGGAGGGAGAATAGGAGCTATTTGGAAACCTTTTCATGTAGTAGAATATAATGACTAAAGACGAATGGCACCCTGAGCTTTCTAAACAGAGGCAGACATGATGAAGAGGGAAAAGAGATGAATGATTTTCTTCGTCTTCCTTCTGTGTTTTGTTGCTCGTCTCTCTCTCTATGTCATTTTCCATTATGTCAGAAAATGCCAGTTAGCAAGAATTTCACTTGTGGATGTTATTGAAATGCTTTAACCTTATTGCAACAATAGTTTCAATAACTATTATGTTTGTCAGTGGCAAATAGAGAGAGGAAATGGAGAGAGGATATAGAGAGTGGATATAGAGAGAGGAAATAGAGAGAGGATATGGAGAGAGGATATAGAGAGAGGATATAGAGAGAGGATATAGAGAGAGGATATAGAGAGAGGAAATAGATAGAGGATATAGAGAGAGGATATAGAGAGAGGATATAGAGAGAGGATATAGAGAGAGGATATAGAGAGACAAAATAGAGAGAGGATATAGAGTGAGGATATAGAGGGAAGATATAGAGAGAGGATATCAAGAGAGGATATAGAGAGAGGATATAGAGAGAGGATATAGAGAGAGGATATAGAGTGAGGATATAGAGAGAGGATATAGAGAGACAAAATAGAGAGAGGATATAGAGTGAGGATATAGAGGGAAGATATAGAGAGAGGATATCAAGAGAGGATATAGAGAGAGGATATAGAGAGAGGATATAGAGAGAGGATATAGAGTGAGGATATAGAGAGAGGATATAGAGAAAATAGAGAGAGGACATAGAGAGAGGATATAGAGACAATAGAGAGAGGATATAGAGAGAGGATATAGAGAGAGGAAATAGATAGAGGATATAGATAGAGGATATAGAGAGAGGATATAGAGAGAGGATATAGAGAGAGGACATAGAGAGAGGAAATAGATAGATAGACAGAGAAAATAGAAAGAGGATAAATGGTGAGATATAGAGAGGGGATATAGAGAGACAAAATAGAGAGAGGATATAGAGTGAGGATATAGAGGGAAGATATAGAGAGAGGATATCAAGAGAGGATATTGGGTGAGGATATATAGTGAGGATATAGAGAGAGGATATAGAGAAAATAGAGAGAGGACATAGAGTGAGGTTATAGAGAGAGGATATAGAGAGAGGATATAGAGTGAGGATATAGAGAGAGGAAAAATGGAGAGAGGCCATAGAGAGAGGATATAGAGTGAGGATATAGAGAGACGATATAGAGTGAGGACATAGAGAGAGGATATAGAGTGAGGAAATAGAGAGAGGATATTGGGTGAGTATATAGAGAGAGGATATAGAGTGGGGATATAGAGAGAGGATATAGAGTGAGGATATAGAGAGAGAATATAGAGAGCGGAAATAGAGAGAGGAAATAAAGCGAGAATATAGAGAGAGGATATAGAGAGAGGATATGGAAAGAGGATATATAGTGAGGATATAGAGAGAATAAAGAGTGAGAATATAGAGAGAGGATATCGAGACAGGATATAGAGTGAGGATATAGAGGAGAATAAAGAGTGAGAATATAGAGAGAGGATATTGAGAGAGGATATAGAGTGAGGATATAGAGAGAGAATAAAGAGTGAGAATATGGAAAGAGGATATCGAGAGAGGATATGGGGAGAGGAAATAGAGAGAGGATATAGAGAGAGGATATAGAGTGAGGATATAGAGAGAGGATATAGAGCGAGGATATCGAGAGAGGATATGGGGAGAGGATATAGAGTGAGGATATAGAGAGAGGATATAGAGTGAGGATTAAGGGAGAGGATAAAGAGAGAGGATATTGGGAGAGGATATAGAGAGAGGAAATAGAGAGAGATTATAGAGAGAGAATATGGAGAGAGAAAATAGAGAGAGGTTATAGAGAGAGGATATAGAGAGAGGATATAGAGTGAGGATATAGAGAGAGGATATAGAGAGAGGAAATAGAGGGAGGACATAGAGAGAGGACAAAGAGAAAATAGAGAGAGGATATAGAGTGAGGATGTAGAAAGAGGATATGGAGAGAGGATATAGAGAGAGGAAAAATGGAGAGAGGCCATAGAGAGAGGATATAGAGTGAGGATATAGAGAGACGATATAGAGTGAGGACATAGAGAGAGGATATAGAGTGAGGAAATAGAGAGAGGATATTGGGTGAGTATATAGAGAGAGGATATAGAGTGGGGATATAGAGAGAGGATATAGAGTGAGGATATAGAGAGAGAATATAGAGAGCGGAAATAGAGAGAGGAAATAAAGAGAGAATATAGAGAGAGGATATAGAGAGAGGATATGGAAAGAGGATATATAGTGAGGATATAGAGAGAATAAAGAGTGAGAATATAGAGAGAGGATATCGAGACAGGATATAGAGTGAGGATATAGAGGAGAATAAAGAGTGAGAATATAGAGAGAGGATATTGAGAGAGGATATAGAGTGAGGATATAGAGAGAGAATAAAGAGTGAGAATATGGAAAGAGGATATCGAGAGAGGATATGGGGAGAGGAAATAGAGAGAGGATATAGAGAGAGGATATAGAGTGAGGATATAGAGAGAGGATATAGAGTGAGGATATCGAGAGAGGATATGGGGAGAGGATATAGAGTGAGGATATAGAGAGAGGATATAGAGTGAGGATTAAGGGAGAGGATAAAGAGAGAGGATATTGGGAGAGGATATAGAGAGAGGAAATAGAGAGAGATTATAGAGAGAGAATATGGAGAGAGAAAATAGAGAGAGGTTATAGAGAGAGGATATAGAGAGAGGATATAGAGTGAGGATATAGAGAGAGGATATAGAGAGAGGAAATAGAGGGAGGACATAGAGAGAGGACAAAGAGAAAATAGAGAGAGGATATAGAGTGAGGATGTAGAAAGAGGATATGGAGAGAGGATATAGAGAGAGGATATAGAGAGAGGACATAGAGAGAGGAAATAGATAGATAGACAGAGAAAATAGAAAGAGGATAAATGGTGAGATATAGAGAGGGGATATAGAGAGACAAAATAGAGAGAGGATATAGAGTGAGGATATAGAGGGAAGATATAGAGAGAAGATATCAAGAGAGGATATTGGGTGAGGATATATAGTGAGGATATAGAGAGAGGATATAGAGTGAGTATATAGAGAGAGGATATAGAGTGGGGATATAGAGAGAGGATATAGAGTGAGGATATAGAGAGAGAATATAGAGAGCGGAAATAGAGAGAGGAAATAAAGAGAGAATATAGAGAGAGGATATAGAGAGAGGATATGGAAAGAGGATATATAGTGAGGATATAGAGAGAATAAAGAGTGAGAATATAGAGAGAGGATATAGAGACAGGATATAGAGTGAGGATATAGAGGAGAATAAAGAGTGAGAATATAGAGAGAGGATATTGAGAGAGGATATAGAGTGAGGATATAGAGAGAGAATAAAGAGTGAGAATATGGAAAGAGGATATCGAGAGAGGATATGGGGAGAGGAAATAGAGAGAGGATATAGAGAGAGGATATAGAGTGAGGATATAGAGAGAGGATATAGAGTGAGGATATCGAGAGAGGATATGGGGAGAGGATATAGAGTGAGGATATAGAGAGAGGATATAGAGTGAGGATTAAGGGAGAGGATAAAGAGAGAGGATATTGGGAGAGGATATAGAGAGAGGAAATAGAGAGAGATTATAGAGAGAGAATATGGAGAGAGAAAATAGAGAGAGGATATAGAGAGAGGATATAGAGTGAGGATATAGAGAGAGGATATAGAGAGAGGAAATAGAGGGAGGACATAGAGAGAGGACAAAGAGAAAATAGAGAGAGGATATAGAGTGAGGATGTAGAAAGAGGATATGGAGAGAGGATATAGAGAGAGGATATAGAGAGAGGACATAGAGAGAGGAAATAGATAGATAGACAGAGAAAATAGAAAGAGGATAAATGGTGAGATATAGAGAGGGGATATAGAGAGACAAAATAGAGAGAGGATATAGAGTGAGGATATAGAGGGAAGATATAGAGAGAGGATATCAAGAGAGGATATTGGGTGAGGATATATAGTGAGGATATAGAGAGAGGATATAGAGTGAGGATATAGAGAGAGGATATAGAGAAAATAGAGAGAGGACATAGAGTGAGGTTATAGAGAGAGGATATAGAGAGAGGATATAGAGTGAGGATATAGAGAGAGGAAAAATGGAGAGAGGCCATAGAGAGGATATAGGGTGAGGATATAGAGAGACGATATAGAGTGAGGACATAGAGAGAGGATATAGAGTGAGGAAATAGAGAGAGGATATTGGGTGAGTATATAGAGAGAGGATATAGAGTGAGGATATAGAGAGAGGATATAGAGTGAGGATATAGAGAGAGAATATAGAGAGCGGAAATAGAGAGAGGAAATAAAGAGAGAATATAGAGAGAGGATATAGAGAGAGGATATGGAAAGAGGATATATAGTGAGGATATAGAGAGAGAATAAAGAGTGAGAATATAGAGAGAGGATATCGAGACAGGATATAGAGTGAGGATATAGAGGAGAATAAAGAGTGAGAATATAGAGAGAGGATATTGAGAGAGGATATAGAGTGAGGATATAGAGAGAGAATAAAGAGTGAGAATATGGAAAGAGGATATCGAGAGAGGATATGGGGAGAGGAAATAGAGAGAGGATATAGAGAGAGGATATAGAGTGAGGATATAGAGAGAGGATATAGAGTGAGGATATCGAGAGAGGATATGGGGAGAGGATATAGAGTGAGGATTAAGGGAGAGGATAAAGAGAGAGGATATTGGGAGAGGATATAGAGAGAGGAAATAGAGAGAGATTATAGAGAGAGAATATGGAGAGAGAAAATAGAGAGAGGTTATAGAGAGAGGATATAGAGAGAGGATATAGAGTGAGGATATAGAGAGAGGATATAGAGAGAGGAAATAGAGAGAGGACATAGAGAGAGGACAAAGAGAAAATAGAGAGAGGATATAGAGTGAGGATGTAGAAAGAGGATATGGAGAGAGTATATAGAGAGAGGATATAGAGAGAGGAAACAGAGATAGCATATAGAGGATATAGAGAGAGGATAGAGAGTGAGAAAATAGAGAGAGGATATAGACAGAGAAAATAGAGAGGGGATATAGAGTGAGGATATAGAGGGAAGATATAGAGTGAGGATATCAAGAGAGGATATTGGGTGAGGATATATAGTGAGGATATATAGTGAGGATATCGAGTGAGGATATAGAGTGAGGATATAGAGAAAATAGAGAGAGGACATAGAGTGAGGTTATAGAGAGAGGATATAGAGTGAGGATATAGAGAGACGATATAGAGTGAGGACATAGAGAGAGGATATAGAGTGAGGAAATAGAGAGAGGATATTGGGTGAGTATATAGAGAGAGGATATAGAGTGAGGATATAGAGAGAGGATATAGAGTGAGGATATAGAGAGAGAATATAGAGAGCGGAAATAGAGAGAGGAAATAAAGAGAGAATATAGAGAGAGGATATAGAGAGAGGATATGGAAAGAGGATATATAGTGAGGATATAGAGAGAGAATAAAGAGTGAGGAAATAGAGAGAGGATATTGGGTGAGGATATAGAGAGAGGATTTAGAGAGAGGATATAGAGAGAGGATAAAAATATAGGATATAGAGAGAGGATATATAGTGAGGATATAGAGAGAGAATATAGGGAGAGGATATAGAGAGCGGATATAGAGTGAGGATATAGAGAGATGAAATAGATAGAGGATATAGAGAGAGAATATAGAGAGCAGAAATAGAGAGAGGATATGGAAAGAGGATATATAGTGAGGATATAGAGAGAGAATAAAGAGTGAGAATATAGAGAGAGGATATTGAGAGAGGATATAGAGTGAGGATATAGAGAGTAAATAAAGAGTGAGTATATGGAGAGAGGATATGGAGAGAGGATATGGGGAGAGGATATAGAGAGAGGATATAGAGTGAGGATATAGAGAGAGGATATAGAGTGAGGATTAAGGGAGAGGATATCGAGAGAGGATATTGAGAGAGGATATAGAGAGAGGATATAGAGAGAGGAAATAGAGAGAGATTATAGAGAGAGAATATGGAGAGATAAAATAGACAGAGGTTATAGAGAGAGGATATAGAGAGAGGATATAGAGAGAGGATATAGAGAGTGGATATAGAGAGAGGATATAAAGAGAGGATATAGAGACAGGATATAGTGAGAGGATATAGTGAGGATAAAGAGAGAATATAGTGAGAGAATATAGAGAGGATATAGAGAGAGAATAGAGAGAGGATATAGAGAGAGAGAATAGAGAGAGGCTATAGAGAGAGGATATAGAGAGAGCATAGAGAGAGGATATAGAGAGAGAATAGAGAGAGGATATAGAGAGAGAGAATAGAGAGAGGATATAGAGAGAGAGAATAGAGAGAGGATCTAGAGAGAGGATATATAGAGTGTTATAGAAAGTGAGAATAGAGAGAGGATATAGAGAGAGAGAATAGAGAGAGGATATAGAGAGAGGATATAGAGAGAGAATAGAGAGAGGAAATAGAGAGAGAATAAAGAGAGGGTATAGAGAGAGAGAATAGAGAGAGGATATAGAGAGAGAGAATAGAGAGAGAATATAGAGCGAGAAAATAGAGAGAGGATATAGTGAGAGGATATAGTGAGAGGATATAGTGAGGATGAAGAGAGAGGATATAGAGAGAGGATATATAGAGAGGATATAGAGAGAGAATAGAGAGAGGATATAGAGAGAGGATATAGAGAGAGGATATAGAGAGAGAATAGAGAGAGGATATAGAGAGAGAATAGAGAGAGGATATAGAGAGAGAGAATAGAGAGAGGATATAGAGAGAGAATAGAGAGTGAATATAGAAAGAGGATATAGAGAGAGGATTTAGAGAGAGGATATTGAGAGAGAAAATAGAGAGAGGATATAGAGAGAAAATAGAGAGGATAGAGTGAGAGAATAGAGAGAGGATATATAGAGAGAAATAGAGAGAGGATATAGAGTGACGATATAGAGAGGATATAGAGAGAGGAGATAGAGAGAGGACATAGAGAGAGGACATAGAGAGAAGATATAGAGAGAGGATACAGAGAGAGGATACAGAGAGAGGATATAGAGAGAGGACATAGAGAGAGGACATAGAGAGAAGATATAGAGAGAGGATACAGAGAGAGGATACAGAGAGAGGATATAGAGAGAGGACATAGAGAGAGGACATAGACAGAGGACAAAGAGAGAATATATAGAGAAGATATAGAGCTTGGATATAATGTTTATTTTCTCCTTTCTCACCATTGAGAGTTGCAGCACAAACAGAATATTCACTGTCTTCTCTATGCAGTCTACCAGGCAGCAGAGACCCAGAGGTGTCCCATTTGAATGCAGATCACAGGCATGGGGGGTTGGAGGGTTGGCAGGTCTCTGCCCCGGGTCACAGCCCTGTCGAGAGGAGACCTGTCTGGGCCACGGCCTTGGGAGCATGCCCCTACCTGTATGGCGCTAGAGGTCTGGCACACACTCAGAGCCTGACACAGAGATACACACACAATGGCTGGCACGCACAGAAACACAGAAACGCGCAAACACACACACACACACACACACACACACACACACTGATGAGCAAACAGGCACACACACATGTACACACATGTTTGTGCAGATGTCACACACACACTGTGACTGACTTGAACACCCGCTGACACAACATCTGTCTCTGTGATAGCGACATCGCGTAGCACACCTCTGATCATAGGCGCCGTTAGACCTTGTGGGCACACCTCAAATAGCGAGGGGTAAAATATGCCCAAATATTGCACAGGTACAGGGGGAAACATATACAATAATAGTAGGTGGATGCCAGGCTGACTCTGCTGCTCCCAAGCACCATTCTTCTTTCATCTAATAGCCAACATACAGCTCAGGTTAAAACAGGGGCGGAACTTTTGATTTGGAAGTAGGGTGGGGAACATTTTTGTAATTGTATTTTGTACTTAAGCCAGAGAGGTTGTTTAGTCGTCCTTTAATTTTGTGACCGGTTCTTCATTTTAGCGTACCATTATTTTATGCCATTGAAGGCAAGAAACAGCATACAAACCAATAAAAGTCTATGGGACTCAAAGCTCTCTCCATCAAAGTATCTGCAGTCAAAAAGACTACCAAGACAGGTTAACCTCTCGCTGAGATATCCCACAGTGTCTATTGATCTGTAAGTGTGTGAAAAGCACTGTATTGTCTACTCCACTGTAGTGTGCTGTATGACTGTGCTTTCAATCAATACCAAGCCCTGGATGTCAATAACATCTCGGAATCCCTCTCTTTCTCTCTCTCCCTCTCTCCCTCCCTCTCTCTCGCTCCCTCGCTCTCTCTCACTCGCCATCCCTCTCTCCCCCTCTCTCTCCCTCTCTCCCTCCCTCGCTCTTTCTCGCTCTCCCTCCCTCTCTCCCCCTCTCCCTCCCTCGCTCTCCCTCGCTCTTCTCTCCCTCTCCATCCCTCTCTCTTTCTCTCTCTCCCTCTCTCCCTCTCCCTCCCTCTTTCCCCCTCTCTCTCCCTCTCTCCCTCCCTCGCTCTCTCTTGCTCTCCCTCCCTCTTTCCCCCTCTCTCTCCCTCTCTCCCTCCCTCACTCTCTCTCGCTCTCCCTCCCCTCTCTCCCCCTCTCCCTCCCTCGCTCCCCCTCACTCTCCCTCCCTCTCTCCCCCTCTCTCTCCCTCCCTTGCTCTCTCTCACTCTCCCTCCCTCTTTCCCACTCTCTCTCCTTCTCTCTCTCCCTCCCTCTCTCCCCCTCTCCCTCCCTCTCTCCCCCTCTCCCTCCCTCTCTCCCCCTCTCCCTCCCTCTCTCCCCCTCTCTCTCCCTCCCCAGGACCCCGCTGACATCTGTGTAAGAGATCAAGTAAGAGAGAAGACTAGACCAGACTCAACAACAACAACAACAACAACAGCAGACATCCTAGACTCACAAACACCCCCAAACGCTGCATAAACAGCACATAATAATACTGCATCATAGCAATTATACATGTCCCTGTTTACCCTGAATGCATGTATCATCATTCACAGTGAAATGCCTGCACCAATCCCATAACACATCCGAGACCTACAGGGATCGGAATATTCATAGAACTAGACTGTATTGTGAATACAGGCTACTGTGTATTGGGAGGGCATAGGTCTACTGTGTATTGTGAGGGCATAGGTCTACTGTGTATTGTGAGGACATAGGTCTACTGTGTATTGTGAGGACATAGGTCTACTGTGTATTGTGAGGACATAGGTCTACTGTGTATTGTGAGGACATAGGTCTACTGTGTATTGTGAGGACATAGGTCTACTGTGTATTGTGAGGGCATAGGTCTACTGTGTATTTTGAGGACATAGGTCTACTGTGTATTGTGAGGGCATAGGTCTACTGTGTATTGTGAGGACATAGGTCTACTGTGTATTGTGAGGGCATAGGTGTACTGTGTATTGTGAGGACATAGGCCTACTGTGTATTGTGAGGACATAGGCCTACTGTCTATTGTGAGGACATAGGTCTACTGTGTATTGTGAGGACATAGGTCTACTGTGTATTGTGAGGACATAGGTCTACTGTGTATTGTGAGGACATAGGTCTACTGTGTATTGTGAGGACATAGGTCTACTGGTATTGTGAGGACATAGGTCTACTGTGTATTGTGAGGGCATAGGTCTACTGTGTATTGTGAGGACATAGGCCTACTGTGTATTGTGAGGACATAGGCCTACTGTGTATTGTGAGGACATAGGCTTACTGTGTATTGTTAGGACATAGGCCTACTGTGTATTGTGAGGACATAGGCCTACTGTGTATCGTGAGGACATATGCTTACTGTGTATTGTGAGGACCTAGGCCTATTTATGTGGTTGTGCCCACTAATGTTAAATGAGGGTTTTCCCTGGATCAAATCGGGATCAAATATTTAGGACCAGGCAAGGGATAACGCAGGCAGACCTGGCAACCCAGAGATCTAGAACAGAGGGCAAAGACCTGGCAACCGCTGAGATGTCCAGAATACCAATAATTACTAAAAACTACAACAACCACAGCCATATGTGTCAGAACTACAACAACAGCAGCCTTCAGGCAAAAAAAAACGACAAAAACGACCTTTACATCAGAACACCATCTCTCTATATGGGTAAGAAAAACCCAGTGTCCAGACATGTAGTATGTCCACTGCCCACTGCATGGCCAGCTAGCATTGTGATGGAGGACAGGATGTGGACGAGGGAGGGAGGGAGAGGGATGGTAGAAACGTGTGTCTGTGCGTTCTTTTTCTACGGGTGGAACAGCAGAGTGGTGCAGTGCTGTGTTAGCATGTCTGTCCCTCCATCCCTCTGTCACTCCATCCCTCTGTCACTCCATTCCTCCACCCCTCCGGCAGCAGTGTTCTGTGTCTGTGTGTCTCTGTCTGTGTGTGCGCGTGCGTGCAAGGGAGTGTGTGTGTGTGCGTGCGTGCGTGTGTGTGTGCGTGCATCGGTGTGTGCGTGTATGTTCTCTGTGTGTGTGTTCTGGCAGTGCTTTCCCATCAGCCCCCATTTAGTACGCCCACACAGACAGAGCCTCGGAGTGGTACAAAAATAGCTGGCTATCCAGGACCTAGGCAAGGTTATCGCGATCGCACAGCCTGCCTGCCTACTGCCTCTCCTCTCTGCCTTTCCTCTCTCTCTCTCTCTCTCAATTCAATTCAATTCAAGGGCTTTATTGGCATGGGAAACATGTGTTAACATTGCCAAAGCAAGTGAGGTAGATAATATATAAAGTGAATATATAAAGTGAAATAAACAATAAAAATTAACAGTAAACATCACACACACAGAAGTTTCAAAACAATAAAGACGTTACATATGTCATATTATATATATACAGTGTTTTAACAATGTACAAATGGTAAAGGACACAAGATAAAATAAATAAGCATAGATATGGGTTGTATTTACAATGGTGTGTGTTCTTCACTGGTTGCCCTTTTCTCGTGGCAACAGGTCACAAATCTTGCTGCTGTGATGGCACACTGTGGAATTTCACCCAGTAGATATGGGAGTTTTTCAAAATTGGATTTGTTTTCGAATTCTTTGTGGATCTGTGTAATCTGAGGGAAATATGTCTCTCTAATATGGTCATACATTGGGCAGGAGGTTAGGAAGTGCAGCTCAGTTTCCACCTCATTTTGTGGGCAGTGTGCACATAGCCTGTCTTCTCTTGAGAGCCATGTCTGACTACGGCGGCCTTTCTCAATAGCAAGGCTATGCTCACTGAGTCTGTACATAGTCAAAGCTTTTCTTAATTTTGGGTCAGTCACAGTGGTCAGGTATTCTGCCGCTGTGTACTCTCTGTGTAGGGCCAAGTAGCATTCTAGTTTGCTCTGTTTTTTTTTTCTTTCCAATGTGTCAAGTAATTATCTTTTTGTTTTCTCATGATTTGGTTGGGTCTAATTGTGCTGATGTCCAGGACCAGCTTGCTTAGGGGGATCATCTCCAGGTTCATCTTTCTGTAGGTGATGGCTTTGTTGTGGAAGGTTTGGGAATCGCTTCCTTTTAGGTGGTTATAGAATTTAACGGTTATTTTCTGGATTTTGATAATTAGTGGGTATCGGCCTAATTCTGCTCTGCGTGCATTATTTGGTGTTCTACGTTGTGCACGGAGGAGTCTCAATTTGGTGTTTGTCCCATTTTGTGAAGTCTTGGTTGGTGAGCGGACCCCAGACCTCACAACCATAAAGGGCAATGGGCTCTATGACTGATTCAAGTATTTTTAGCCAAATCCTAATTGGTATGTTGAAATTTATGTTCCTTTTGATGGCATAGAATGCCCTTCTTGCCTTGTCTCTCAGATCGTTCACAGCTTTGTGGAAGTTACCTGTGGCGCTGATGTTTAGGCCAAGGTATGTATAGTTTTTTGTGTGCTCTAGGGCAACAGTGTCTAGATGGAATTTGTATTTGTGGTCCTGGTGACTGGACCTTTTTTGGAACACCATTATTTTGGTCTTACTGAGATTTACTGTCAGGGCCCAGGTCTGACAGAATCTGTGCATAAGATCTAGGTGCTGCTGTAGGCCCTCCTTGGTTGGTGACAGAAGCACCAAATCATCAGCAAACATTTGACTTCGGATTCTAGTAGGGTGAGGCCGGGTGCTGCAGACTTTTCTAGTGCCCGCGCCAATTCGTTGATATATATGTTGAAGAGGGTGGGGCTTAAGCTGCATCCCTGTCTAACCCCACGACCCTGTGTGAAGATATGTGTGTGTTTTTTGCCAAATTTAACCGCACACTTGTTGTTTGTATACATGGATTTTATAATGTTGTATGTTTTACCCCCAACACCACTTTCCATCAGTTTGTATAGCAGACCCTCATGCCAAATTGAGTCGAAGGCTTTTTTGAAATCAACAAAGCATGAGAAGACTTTGCCTTTGTTTTGGTTTGTTTGGTTGTCAATTAGGGTGTGCAGGGTGAATACATGGTCTGTTGTACGGTAATTTGGTAAAAAGCCAATTTGACATTTGCTCAGTACATTATTTTCATTGAGGAAGTGTACGAGTCTGCTGTTAATGATAATGCAGAGGATTTTCCCAAGGTTACTGTTGACGCATATTCCACGGTAGTTATTGGGGTCAAATTTGTCTCCACTTTTGTGGATTGGGGTGATCAGTCCTTGGTTCCAAATATTGGGGAAGATGCCAGAGCTAAGGATGATGTTAAAGAGTTTTAGTATAGCCAATTGGAATTTGTTGTCTGTATATTTGATAATTTCATTGAGGATACCATCAACACCACAGGCCTTTTTGGGTTGGAGGGTTTTTATTTTGTCCTGTAACTCATTCAATGTAATTGGAGAATCCAGTGGGTTCTGGTAGTCTTTAATAGTTGATTCTAAGATCTGTATTTGATCATGTATATGTTTTTGCTCTTTATTCTTTGTTATAGAGCCAAAAAGATTGGAGAAGTGGTTTACCCATACATCTCCATTTTGGATAGATAATTCTTTGTGTTGTTGTTTGTTTAGTGTTTTCCAATTTTCCCAGAAGTGGTTAGAGTCTATGGATTCTTCAATTACATTGAGCTGATTTCTGACATGCTGTTCCTTCTTTTTCCGTAGTGTATTTCTGTATTGTTTTAGTGATTCACCATAGTGAAGGCATAGACTCAGGTTTTCTGTTTTTCTTTCTTAGATTTTTGCATTCTTCATCAAACCATTTGTCATTGTTGTTCATTTTCTTCGGTTTTCTATTTGAGATTTTTAGATTTGATAGGGAAGCTGAGAGGTCAAATATACTGTTAAGATTTTCTACTGCCAAGTTTACACCTTCACTATTACAGTGGAACGTTTTACCCAGGAAATTGTCTAAAAGGGATTGAATTTGTTGTTGCCTAATTGTTTTTGGTAGGTTTCCAAACTGCATTCCTTCCATCTATAGCATTTCTTAATGTTACTCAGTTCCTTTGGCTTTGATGCCTCATGATTGAATATTGCTCTGTTTAAGTAGACTGTGATTTTGCTGTGGTCTGATAGGGGTGTCAGTGGGCTGACTGTGAACGCTCTGAGAGACTCTGGGTTGAGGTCAGTGATAAAGTAGTCTACAGTACTACTGCCAAGAGATGAGCTATAGGTGTACCTACCATTGGAGTCCCCACGAAGCCTACCATTGACTATGTACATACCCAGCGTGCGACAGAGCTGCAGGAGTTGTGACCCGTTTTTGTTGGTTATGTTGTCATAGTTGTGCCTAGGGGGGCATATGTGGGAGGGAATGCTGTCACCTCCAGGCAGGTGTTTGTCCCCCTATGTGCTGAGGGTGTCAGGGAGAGAGAGAGAGTGAGCAAGAGAGAGCGAGAGAGAGCGAGAGAGAGAGAGAGGGAGCGAGAGAGAGAGAGAGAGAGAGAGTGAGAGCAAGAGAGAGCGAGAGAGAGAGAGAAGCTTGTTCATATGAGAGAAATGTACTTTAGTCTAATGCCAAATAATTAATTTGAACTGTTGAATTTTGAAGTATTTAAAAAACATTTAGGATTCAAAGATGTCCAACAAATAGCCTCCGGTATTTCCATGTCATGTTGTTCCAATTTGAAGCTTTGAACCAGATTGGAAGTACTAGAAACCTTGCCATTAGATGCTAATTACTTGTATTATTCAGATCTCCTGAGAACCTCCCAGCCTGTCTATGACTCTCCACTACAGTTGTGTTTAGTGGAAACAACCAGCTCCAAAAAGTCATTATGATCTCACCACAAACTATGGATTTTCACAAGACTGTAGTTCTAAAATGACCTCAACCCATACTGCAGACCCCTGGTGAACTAGACACAATCCAGGAGAGATACTCTGATAGCATCCTACACACACACACACACACACACACACACACACACACACACACACACACACACACACACACACACACACACACACACACGCACTCACACACACACACACACACACACACACACACACACACACACACACACACACACACACACACACACACACACACACACACACACACACACACACACACACACACACACACACACTCACACACACACACACACACACACACACACACACACACACACACACACTCACACACACACACACACACACTCACACACACACACACACACACACACAACATCTCAGAGTGGGCCTATCTTCAGTGAATGTGTCATAAACACCTAATGCAGAGCTCTTAACGCCAGACATAGGGAGAACATTTTCACCCACAGCCAAGTCCAAGCCTCAGTGTGTGTGTGTGTGTGTGTGTGTGTGTGTGTGTGTGTGTGTGTGTGTGTGTGTGTGTGTGTGTGTGTGTGTGTGTGTGTGTGTGTGTGTGTGTGTGTGTGTGTGTGTGTGTGTGTGTGTGTGTGTGTGTGTGTGTGGACCAGAAGTCCCCACAGGAATAGTAAACCATTTTTTGGACCAACTGGGGACATTTTGTTAGTTCCCACGAAGTCAAACGCTATTTATAGGGGTTTTGGGTTAAGGTTAGAATTAGTGTTAGGGTTAGAATTAATTTTTAGTTTTAGTTTCAGGGTTAGGAGCTAGGTTTAGTTTTAGGGTTAGGGTTAGGAGCTAGGGTTAGTTTTAGGGTTAGGGTTAGGAGCTAGGGTTAGTTTTAGGGTTAGGGTTAGGAGCTCGGTTTAGTTTTAGTTTCAGGGTTAGGAGCTAGGTTTAGTTTTAGGGTTAGGATTAGGAGCTAGGGTTAGTTTTAGGGTCAGGGTTAGGAGCTAGGGTTAGTTTTAGTTTCAGGGTTAGGAGCTAGGTTTAGTTTTAGGGTTAGGATTAGGAGCTAGGGTTAGTTTTAGGGTCAGGGTTAGGAGCTAGGGTTAGTTTTAGTTTCAGGGTTAGGAGCTAGGTTTAGTTTTAGGGTTAGGATTAGGAGCTAGGGTTAGTTTTAGGGTTAGGGTTACGAGCTAGGGTTTGAGTGAGTGAGTGAGTGAGCGTGTGTGTCAAGACCCAGTTCAATTCCCCTCCTGGAGCCCCTTCAGAAGAGAAGACAGCACCATGCACAAAAGCCACTTGGCGGAAAAGTGGAATCCTATTAAATCTTTCTGCTAAGCCTCCATAAATACAAGGAGCTGTCCCAAGTCACACTCCTCCACTCATTTCCTCTCATAATCCCATCAGGCTAAAAACAGAACACTGGCTGTAAGGTCCCTTGCTAGACAAACACACTTCTGTAATTGACTGAACTAACACAAGTTCTAGAGTTGGGTTTAGTGAGGAGAACGTTTTGTCGCTAAAAAAAAGTAATTTGATCCAAACCAGTCGGAACTTCTATAGTTTAGTTAGTAGAAAGGCTCTCTCAACACAACATAAGCTTCTCGTTCAATTCTTTGACACCTAGGCCAAGCTTGACATTTTTGGGGTTTCAGATACAAGCAGATAAAACTGTTCCATCTCAATGAGCATCACAATCTCCAATCACACAGCACCATCCGACGCAGCATGCCGATGCAACTCAGTGCTAACCCAGCAGATGTAAACATTACGAGGAGAAAACCTCCAGACTGCCCGTACATTCACCCAGCACTGAAATTGAAGAGACGTGCACATGAAAACAATCCGTTTTTCAAACATTAAGTAAGCAGCAGACTCACCTCTCTCACACGTGCCGGCCCAGAACCCAGTCCCGGTGCAGTCGCAGATAAACCGGTTCCACCCTTCCTTACAGACTCCGTTGTTCTTACAGGGATTGCTATCACACTGTTTCCCCGGGACTTTACTGCAGGTGGGCCTGATGCCGGTGGTGTTCTGAGACTCGGAGATGGCCCGAATGTTTTTGGAGCGTCCGTCGATGAAGAGGTCCCGGATGCAGCCCACATAGCCGTAGTTCAACATGGCCGTCCACAGTTCGGTAGGTAACACCAGGCCTACGCGGTTGTCAGGGAGACCACCCAGGTAGAGGTCTCCCTCCAGGTCTAAGATCTCGTTCTCTCCACTGGCCGTGAACGGAGTACGACGGTTGTCCACTGAGATGATGCCTGGAGAGGAGGAAGATGGAGTGAGGAGAGGAAGAGAGAAAGAGGAAGGGAAGGTGAGTGTGAGGGTCTAAGCGATTCTAATATTGAGTCGTTTTTAGATTCTTAGACTAGTAGTCTCACGAGTTGTGTGTCTGACGACACATTATAGAAGAGTCTTGAAGCCTGGTTCACAAGGCCAGTATGTTAGCCTTAGGCTACGATCAAGAGTGCTTGTTGTTTGCCATTGGTCAGAGGAGTGTGGATAAATCAGGTTTATGGTTCCAAAGACCTTCTAGTCATTCACTTCATTTTGTTCTTCAAACACCTCAGTGAACTACTAACTGTCCTCGCTGTCTAACTAAGAGATTTAAATCCCATCATGTGAAGTCCCATGAAACAGTTCATCAAGCTAATACCACCACTCAGCCCATATCCATATATCTGTCTAATTTCTCTCTCTCTCTTCCCTCAGAAAATCCTCCTCTTCTCCCAATCCTTCCTTCCCTCCCTTCTTTCATTGGTGCTAGGTAGTGATTCATCAAAGTAGAATGTGTTGACACAGGGCTAAATTGGCTGCTCTAACCTGATATATAACTCAGACCCAGGACATCAAATAACAGAAGTACTACTACTGCTCTCCTCTCTTCTTCTCCCGCTCTCTCTCTCTCTCTCTCTCTCTCTCTCTCTCTCTCTCTCTCTCTCCCTCTCTCTCCCTCTCTCTCTCTCTCTCTCCCTCTCTCTCTCTCTCTCTCTCTCTTCTTCTCCCGCTCTCTCTCTCTCTCTCTCTCTCTCTCTCTCTCTCTCTCTCTCTCTCTCTCCCTCTCTCTCCCCTCTCTCTCTCTCTCTCTCTCTCTCTCCCTCGATTTCCTCTTTCCTTTTAATGTAGTGAAATCCATTCTGTTACGGAGCTCAAGGCAACGACAGACTTTCTCTTTCTCGCGCCAAATATAATCTTCCTCTCTAAAGCTCCTCTCTTCTCTGTTCTGTTCTGTTTGTCCAACCTTTTTCAGGTCAGCGGACACAAAGGATAAAGAAGCAGTGGGGGAAATAGAATCAGGAAATAGGATTTAAAAGGTTTTGCTTGATCATCCTCATGATACACGTCTCATCGCCTCATCCCCGAGATCAAATCAAATTGTATTTGTCACATGCGCCGAATACACCATGGAATGCTTTACTTACGAGCCATTAACCAACAGTGCAGTTCAAGAAAATATTTTCCAAATAAACTAGAGTACCTGTACCGAGTCAATGTGCGGGGAGGGGGGAGGGTACAGGTTGTGGACAAGGTAGAAATAACCATGCAACAGTATGATGCCTTTGATGTATATTCTGAGGGGTTTTATAACGATCATCACCATTCTCCTCCACCACCACCATCACCTTTCCTCTCCCCCTCCTTGTCCCCCCTGGTCTCATGGTAATTGACCGTTAATTAACATAAACATGTTTAGCATCTCCAGGCCTCCACACATACTCTACAAGCCATATACAAGCTGCTGATTCACACCTTTGGAACATCTACATTTAAACAGTCTAATAAATAAGTCTAATAAGTCTAATAAATCAATTTAATATGCACCATCACAATAAATCCATTATTTATTTTAGGCAGGTCTGAAGAAGCATTATGATATGAAGAAAATGTATTTCAGAAGAACAGAATAGGAATTGGCCTACTGTATGTTATCTGGCTATGCGCCATGCCATAAAGGCTGTAGGCCTGTTCATTTGGCAGACAAGATATGCTTGTAAGTCATTTTGCCACTATTTTACATTATAAACTGGGTGGTCCGATCCCTGGGGGGAGACATCTTAAATCATTTAAAATATATTTTTTTCTGTGTAATATGCGGTAGTCTATGTATTGTATAACGGCCCAATCATTATTTTAATTCCGTTTTTCTTTTCAGGATTGTGATCAAATATAGGAATATGCATATGAATAAGCATATGTACTGAGTGTCCCAAACATTAGGAACACCTTCCTAATATTGAGTTCCACCCCCTCTTATACCCTCAGTACAGCCTCAACATGGGAAACTGATGAGCGGGGGAAACCCAGCAGCTTTGCAGTTCTTGACACAAACCGGTGTGCCCGGCACCTTCATCTACACTGATTTAAGTGGATTTAACAAGTGACATCAGTTTATGCCATGAAAAGAACAGGTATTCTTAATGTTTTTTACACTCAGCTATTGCATCAGTTCTAATATGCGAGTAGTGTTTTGAATTAACCATCACCTTAGAAAGTGCTGTCCATTTTGTTGTGTTAGGCTTTGGAACAACATCCACAACTACCAACATCCACAACTACCAACTACCAACATCCACAACTACCAACATCCACAACTACCAACTACCAACATCCACAACTACCAACATCCACAACTACCAACTACCAACACCCACAACTACCAACATCCACAACTACCAACATCCACAACTACCAACATCCACAACTACCAACTACCAACATCCACAACTACCAACATCCACAACTACCAACATCCACAACTACCAACTACCAACATCCACAACTACCAACATCCACAACTACCAACTACCAACATCCACAACTACCAACATCCACAACTACCAACATCCACAACTACCAACTACCAACATCCACAACTACCAACATCCACAACTACAACTACCAACATCCACAACTACCAACGTCCACAACTACCAACATCCCCAACTACCAACTACCAACATCCATAACTACCAACATCCACAACTACCAACTACCAACATCCACAGCTACCAACATCCACAACTACCAATATCCACAACTACCAACATCCACAACTACCAACTACCAACATCCACAACTACCAACATCCACAACTACCAACTACCAACATCCACAACTACCAACATCCACAACTACCAACATCCACAACTACCAACATCCACAACTACCAACATCCACAGCTACCAACATCCACAGCTACCAACATCCACAACTACCAACATCCACAAGTACCAACATCCACAGCTACCAACATCCACAACTACCAACATCCACAACTACCAACATCCACAACTACCAACATCCACAGCTACCAACATCTACAACTACCAACATCCACAAGTAACAACATCCACAGCTACCAACATCCACAGCTACCAACATCCACAACTACCAACATCTACAACTACCAACATCTACAACTACCAACATCCACAAGTAACAACATCCACAACTACCAACATCCACAGCTACCAACATCCACAACTACCAACATCCACAACTACCAACATCCACAACTACCAACATCTACAACTACCAACATCCACAACTACCAACATCCACAACTACCAACATCCACAACTACCAACATCCACAACTACCAACATCCACAACTACCAACATCCACAACTACCAGCATCTACAACTACCAACATCCACAGCTACCAACATCCACAACTACCAACATCCACAACTACCAACATCCACAACTACCAACATCCACAACTACCAACATCTACAACTACCAACATCTACAACACCAACATCCACAACTACCAACATCCACAACTACCAACATCCACAACTACCAACATCCACAACTACCAACATCCACAACTACCAACATCCACAACTACCACATCCACAACTACCAACATCCACAACTACCAACATCACAACTACCAACATCCACAACTACCAACATCCACAGCTACCAACATCCACAGCTACCAACATCCACAACTACCAACATCCACAACTACCAACATCCACAACTACCAACATCCACAACTACCAACATCCACAACTACCAACATCCACAACTACCAACATCCACAACTACCAACATCTACAGCTACCAACATCCACAACTACCAACATCCACAACTACCAACATCCACAACTACCAACATCCACAACTACCAACATCCACAACTACCAACATCCACAACTACCAACATCCACAACTACCAACATCCACAGCTACCAACATCCACAACTACCAACATCCACAACTACCAACATCCACAACTACCAACATCCACAACTACCAACATCTACAACTACCAACATCCACAGCTACCAACATCCACAACTACCAACATCCACAACTACCAACATCCACAACTACCAACATCCACAACTACCAACATCCACAACTACCAACATCTACAACTACCAACATCCACAACTACCAACATCCACAGCTACCAACATCCACAGCTACCAACATCCACAGCTACCAACATCCACAACTACCAACATCCACAGCTACCAACATCCACAGCTACCATATTTCCACTCAGTTTCAGCCTGTTGTTGAACTTCTTTCTTCAAATGGATCATCCCAGAGAGGTGAGTTATAAAAGAACGCTACTGTTTTGATGAGAACTGTTGTGATTTTCGATTGCATTTGCATTGATGTCAGAGTGGTAAGAGGGACAATAGAGCCCTGAGTACCAGGCCATTAGGACCTGATGGAGGGAGAATAGAGCCCTGAGTACCAGGCCATTAACCTGATGGTGTGACAATAGAGCCCTGAGTACCAGGCCATTAGGACGTGATGGAGGGACAATAGAGCCCTGAGTACCAGGCCATTAGGCCCTGATGGAGGGACAATAGAGCCCTGAGTACCAGGCCATTACAACCTGATGGAAGGACAATAGAGCCCTGAGTACCAGGCCATTAGGACCTGATGCTCGTTAGTGAGTTGGGTACCACCAATGCATGTCCAGAGTGCATAAGAGGAGATTACCGTGACTCAAAGGTCACGTGGAATTTTACTGTGGTCATAACTCATGACTGCCGGTGTGGAGGTAATATGGTCACCACAACAGCCCTACCCCCTCTTCCTCCTCCCACTCCACCCAGCCCTCTCTCCTCACCTGAACGTCCATCCCTCTGAATGTCCACGTGGTGCCAGGCTCCATCATTGACCTTGTTCTGGGTGGCTTTGACCTTGATAGTGCCTGAGCCCATGTCCAGCAGCAGGTACAGTCCTCCATCCAGCAGCTCTACAGCAAAGAAGTCTACTTTGTAGTTCTTCTTCCCTGCTGCGTCCCGCCGGTCCTGGGCCTGGAAATTAGGTGAGGTACTGAGTCTTCTGACTACTGGGAACCAGACGGGGGTGTAGTATATGACCAATATATCAAAACCCCCCGCGGTGTCTTATTACTATTAAAAACTGCTTAAGAACGTAATTGGAGCAGTAAAAATACATTTTGTCATAGCTGTGGTATATCAGACCGTACACCACGGGTATGACAAAACATTTGTTTTCACTGTCAGCCAATCAGCATTAAAGGCTCAAATCACATAGTTTCTATAAATGAATAAACAACGTTTATTCTAAAGCTCTACATCAAGGCTCTTTAGCCGAAACCTTGGGCCTATAAATCCACAGCAGGGAAATATGAGTGTGTGACTCTCTTTCACAGTTCTACACTTACTAGAAACAGAACACCAGCACACTGGTAATCTGATCTCACAAACGTTTAATGGATCATTAAACCAAAACGTGGGTCTTCAACAGACCTTCATTAGTTAGGTTACCTTGCCGTGGGTGAACAGGATGAGTCCGTTGGGCTCTGAGGTCCTGAAGTCGAAGGAGATAGAACCCATTCTCTTGGTGTTCCACTTGGGGAGGCTGAGGTAAGAGTCGGGGCTCTCAAAGTTGATAGGGTCCAGGGTGGCCACATTCTCACACTTAAACACCACGTCACCCTGGAGCTTCATCTTGGGGTCTACGATGCGGGCCAGACGGGAGAGCTCTAGACGGATGTCATTATTCTTGTAGACCACCTGGAGGGAGTGGAAGAGAATAGAGATCATTAGGGACAATATTCTAGGTCCATATATGGAATAAAGGTATATGTTTGTTTTTTTAACTGTTGTGTAATATGTTGATCCTCTTCTGAAGATTCAAAGAGAAGCAGACAGGAACAATAAACTCAATAAGAGGAGAGATGGATAAAAGAAAGAGGGAAACGTATCATATTAATATGTACTCATCCTTCTTTCGAGATTTTAGGTTCTGTTCCAATGTGAAATGTAGTTTATATGGGGTATTATCTGGGTTTTCTCTTAAATGGAGTTTATATGGGGTATTATCTGGGTTTTCTCTTAAATGGAGTTTATATGGGGTATTATCTGGGTTTTCTCTTAAATGGAGTTTATATGGGGTATTATCTGGGTTTTCTCTTAAATGGAGTTTATATGGAGTTTTATCTGGGTTTTCTCTTAAATGTAGTTTATATGGGGTATTATCTGGGTTTTCTCTTAAATGGAGTTAATATGGGGTTTTATCTGGGTTTTCTCTTAAATGGAGTTTATATGGGGTATTATCTGGGTTTTCTCTTAAATGGAGTTTATATGGGGTATTATCTGGGTTTTCTCTTAAATGTAGTTTATATGGGGTATTATCTGGGTTTTCTCTTAAATTTAGTTTATATGGGGTATTATCTGGGTTTTCTCTTAAATGGAGTTAATATGGGGTTTTATCTGGGTTTTCTCTTAAATGGAGTTTATATGGGGTATTATCTGGGTTTTCTCTTAAATGGAGTTTATATGGGGTATTATCTGGGTTTTCTCTTAAATGTAGTTTATATGGGGTATTATCTGGGTTTTCTCTTAAATGGGTTTTTGTATAATATGGGGTTTTATATATAACATGTTGGTCATATTTTAAACACATGAATCCAATATCCATTTTCATTTCCCATGTTTACTGTAGTCTGGCTATATGCAGAAAGATCACATGCTAACAATATGATTGAACACTTGCCTGCACCGCAGGATATGCAAAAGAGCTTTGAGATTGACATAAATTAATTGAAAGCCCACACTAGCACACGGTTATATCAACAGCACTGCACTACTTTTGGCCAGCTAATAGCCAAATGACCGATTAGCAACATAATGAACTAAACGTTCAAATTCCGTTGGGGCAAGATCATTCTGCTGTGACAATATCAGTCAAATGAAGGTCCTACATCTGTATGACAAGATCCTTGGATTACTTGCAAAGCACTGGTGCTCTAAGACTGTGCCTGGTCCCAAGTGGCACCCTGTTCCCTACATAGTGCACTACTTTTGACCATGAGAGCCCTATGGGCATGGTTCAAAAGTAGTGCAGTACGTAGGCAATTACAGTAGGTGCCATTTGGGACACAGGCTGATTCCCCAGGGATATCAATGCCCCTGTATATACCACCATCTATTTATTCATGCATAACCCACCCCAGCGTTTAATGCACACTGTGGGGAGAACGTCGTACCAGCAGTACAGTCAAATACAACACAAATGACAGAAAAAAAGAGAGGCAGAATTGTCAATTAAAATCCATTCAGGCGGAAAATTGAAGGTTCTCTTTTTTTTCTCTGCTAAGGAAGAATAAGTCTCTCTCTTTCTCTCTCTCTCCCATCTCCTTCCCTCTGTCTCTCTCTCTCTCTCCCATCTCCTTCCACCTGTCTCTCTCTCCCATCTCCTTCCCTCTGTCTCTCTCTCTCTCTCTCCCATCTCCTTCCACCTGTCTCTCTCTCCCATCTCCTTCCACCTGTCTCTCTCTCCCATCTCCTTCCCTCTGTCTCTCTCTCTCTCCCTCCCATCTCCTTCCACCTGTCTCTCTCTCCCATCTCCTTCCACCTGTCTCTCTCTCCCATCTCCTTCCCTCTGTCTCTCTCTCTCTCTCTCTCCCATCTCCTTCCACCTGTCTCTCTCTCCCATCTCCTTCCATCTGTCTCTCTCTCTCTCCCAGCTCCTTCCCTCTGTCTCTCTCTCTCCAATCTCCTTCCCTCTGTCTCTCTCTCTCCCATCACCTTCCCTCTCTCTCTCCTTTCTCCTTCCCTCTGTCTCTCTCTCTCCCATCTCCTTCCCTCTCTCTCTCTCTCCTATCTCCTTCCCTCTGTCTCTCTCTCTCCCATCTCCTTCCCTCTCTCTCCTATCTCCTTCCTTCCTTCCCCCTATCTCTCTCTCTCTCTCTCTCTCCCTCTCTCACACTGTCTCTTCCTCCCTCTCCTATCTCCTCCTTCCTTCCTTCCCTCTCTCTCTTTATCTCTGTCTCTCTCTCTCTCTCTCCTTCCCTCAAGCTCACTCTGGTTCCGGTATATAGGGCAGTGTGTGCATGGCAAACAGTAGTAGTAATATTTGAGAACACAGCTGTCAGCAAACAGATTCTGCAGCTCCAGGATTACAGATAATCCTGGAAGATTTGACAGTAGATCAACACAGGGGCCCAGAGACTGGAAGGGAGGGAGGGAGGTAGATAGATAGATAGAAAGATAGAGAAAGAGGGGGGAAGATAGTGAGAGAGAGAGAGAGAGAGAGAGAGAAGCAACAAAGAATTAGAGGCAGAGAGAGAGAGAGATAATTAGATAAGAAAAACATTGGGAAAAGGGGGAGAGGAGAAAAAGAGGGAGGGAAAGAGGAGAGGATTAGTGTCCATGTACACTAGGCCACTGTATGTCACTAGGGAGAAGTCGGACAAGGTGGTGTTTGTGTAAAACAACATCTGTAACCAACACTAAACACAGTCTACCTAGGGGTAATTCCACGGGAACGGATTTACGCTGAGACTCACTCTATGCACAATGGCTGACTTCTCTAAATCATTTTCACAGTAAATAAAACATAAACATTTACTGGAAAAACTGTGCAGATGAAGAAGTTTTGTAACAGAATTACGGTAAAATCTCAACCAGTTTTATTCTGTTACCAGACTTTGTATCTGCACAGTTCGTCCTGTAAATGTGTTTTTTGGTCAAATGTTCAGTGGAAATTGTTTAAAGTAGTCATTGTACATATGGTTTGTTTAACATTGAAATCAATGGTTTTTGTTTGGTATTGTCACGCCCTGGTCAAAGTATTTTGTGTTTATCTTTATGTATTTGGTCAGGCCAGGGTGTGGCATGGGGTTTTTGTAATTGTGGTGTGTTTGTCTTGGGGTTTTGGTGGTGGTATTGGGATTGTAGCTTAGTGGGTTGTCTAGCAAGGTCTATGGCTGTCTGGAGTGGTTCTCAATCAGAGGCAGGTGCTTATCGTTGTCTCTGATTGGGAACCATATTTAGGCAGCCATATTCTTTGAGTTTGTCGTGGGTGATTGTCCTTAGTGTCCTATGTGTACTCTCTGTTAGTTTGCACCAGATAGGCTGTTTCGGTTTCGTTTATTGTTTTGTGTAGTGTTCGTGTTTCTTTGTTGTATTAAACATGGATCGCAATCGACACGCTGCAGTTTGGTCCGACTCTCCTTCATCACCACTAGAAAACCGTTACAGGTATACACTACCAGTCAAAAGTTTTAGAACACCTACTCATTCAAAGGTTTTTCTTTATTTTTACTATTTTCTACAATGTATAATAATAGTGAAAACATCAAAACTATGAAATAACACAAATGGAATCATGTAGTAACCATGAAAAGCATAACTTCATTTCATGGGCAACGATGCACCAGGCCAGCTAGTTAACATTAGCCTTCTACATCTAGCTACATGTTGAACTTCCATCCTCTCAGGCCAGGGGCACAACAACGTATGAATTTATGGTTGGATCACAATCGTCGTTATAATCATTAGCCAGCGCAGAGAATTAAGTAAAACCACAAGTCTAAATCCCGATCTCCATCCATGGCTAATTTAGGAAAGGGTTGATTTTGGCTAGCTAGCTAGCCACCAGAGGACAATGACACAACGAGATGCAACAATTCAAGTTTTTTCTGTCAGTGAGGTTTGGCATCAAGTGTTATGTGATCGGTGTGAAGCCAAATTGAAATTCACTCAGTTTAGCTCAATACGGATTGGCTATTATATATATATATATATATATATTTTAAATGAACAAGGGAGGCAAAATGCTCACTGGCTTACCTTACATTCAATGCTATGGGCAGCAACAATGTCATACTCTTTAGGACCAGACAGCATCAGATAGCTAGGATACACATATTGAGACAGAGGGGAGCTGTTTCTTTCACTCGGATGTGTTCTCCAGTGAGATACATTCATCATCTTGCGAATTGAAGGACATTTATGAAACACAGATACATTATTTTGTTTATTTGTTTTCTTGATCAATTTTTTTGGGGGGGGAATCCTGGCTTCCCTGGGCCAACCATGAATACATGGCGCTGACCCTCTGGCTTAGTTTGACTGTGAGAAGTGGCCTTTAACACCACCATTCCTTGCCCCGTTATTCAAGGACACACTAATCCAACACAATCAACCCTTCTGTACAACAATAATAAGGGCGGATAGATACATCTGGTTATGACTGGCTGGACGCTCCATTCTGCTCTGCTGGTCAATAACCTAAGGGAAATGATGTTAGAAAAGAGAGATTGGCCTCCCCGCACCCCTCATCTCTCCCCTAGCTGCCTTTGTTAGGATCTCAGCTTTATTATGCTATCCATAGGCCATCCCTGCTGTCCCCTAGCCACACGGGCCATTCACAATGCAACCACAGCCTTTAACGTGTCTGATTCTCCATCCCTGCTGTCCCCTAGCCACACGGGCCATTCACAATGCAACCACAGCCTTTAACGTGTATGATTCTCCATCCCTTCTGTCCCCTAGCCACACGGGCCATTCACAATGCAACCACAGCCTTTAACGTGTCTGATTCTCCCTCCCTGCTGTCCCCTAGCCACACGGGCCATTCACAATGCAACCACAGCCTTTAACGTGTCTGATTCTCCATCCCTGCTCCTCCATCGCTCATCCTTCTCCAGCTCTCCTCCTCCTCCTTTGCCCCCTTTTCCTCCTCTCTCCATCTTCCTCCTCTCTCCTCGTCCTTGTCTCCCTCTCCCTCCTCCTCCAGCTCTCCTCTCTCCTCCTCTTCCTTCTCCATTTCCCCCTTCTCTCTCCATCTCTCTCCTCGACCTCTCCGCTTACATTTCCTCCTCCTCTCTCCACCTCTCTCCTCCTCCTCCCTGAGATGACATATTGATCCATGTCGGGAGCAGAGACACAGACTAATCTACTATAGATCAGTGCAAGTCCTCTCTGCCCCATCTTTCCCCGTTCACACCGGCTGCCTGTCTCTTTGTCTGCCTGCCTCTCTCACTCCATCTCTCCCTTCCTCCCTCGGTGGCTGCCTCTATCTCTCTCCCCCTCCCTCCAGGCCTCTTTTACTCTCTACCTGCCTGCCTGCCTCTCTCTCTACTTGCCTCCCTGCCTTCCTCTGCCTGCCTCACTGCCTCCCTCTTTACATACCTCCCTCCCTCTCTCCTTCCGATGATTTTGACTTAGTATTCATAAGAGGGAGGAATAAAGACACAGGCCAGTCCCCACAGCTACATTTAAAGAAGTAAACACACACACCACTGTGTTTAAGCTAGCTAGAGGACTCAATCCCATCTCTCCAGAGAGCGGTGAGAGTAATGAAAACAAAACAGAGCTAGATCGATGGTACAATGAGCCTGTGTGTAAATATGATTTGAAATTGGATGACAGCAGGGATTAGGGATTTGAAAGGAGGTGTATGATCCAGATAAAATGTGATATAATAAGCATTATTGGAAATCATTATTCTTATTCCTGGGTGGGGGTGATGAAATTGATTGTCGTTGTGTGGGTGAATAGGGGTGTCATTAAGATGAATTTCTGAGGTTATTGTAACAATAGCTCATCTAGGTGGAGGCTGTAGGGATTTCACAATATTACATTACAGTAAGATATACTGGCTTTAGAAAAGCAAAGGCCACATGGTCTTAGGCCTGTTTCCCGACCCCAGATTCATCCCAGTTCCCCACACAAAGACAGGGCACAAAGCTATGTATGTATTATGGGTGTGTGGGGCTAGCTTTACAGAGAGACAGAGGTCACATACGTGTGTGTCTCTCTATGGCAAAGCTTGCTGGGTATACCCTCAGGGGTCAGAGGTCAGAGGCCAGAGGAGCATCCTATGAAGCATTTAGCTGTGTCTGTGCCTCTGACAAAATACACTGTAGGATTTGTGCTGTGTGTGATTCATGTTACAAAACAGAAATGAGCAGAGATGAAAAAAAGCTTTAGTGAAAATACAACATGGCTGATGATGCCTTTTAGGATGACGAGGGCAGTATGTTCATCCGAAATGCCAAATGTTGGTCTCTCCCTCCCTCCCTCTCCCTCCCTCTCCCTAATACCTTCCATCCCTCCATCCCTGCATCTCTTTCACTTCCTCCTTCCACAAACTGGGTGACAGTATAGCAGGCTCAAGAGAGTTGAGCTGCAATACAAGATGCTTCCTTTGAGCACTAGCCTGCCTGTCTTGGCGCTGGTGCCCTGTGGATGCCAGGAGGCATGGCCTCCACTGCTACCGCCTCTGATCACTGGCTTACGTCACGTGACTGCTGGCCCACATGGCTGAACACAAGGGGGATGGAGGCATGACGCTATCGTCCCTATGCCTAGGGTGGGTGGAGGAGTGCAGAGGAAGTAGAGAAGAGAGGAGGACAATACCGTAGCATCCTCTTTTATTCCCAGGCAGCGAGAGAGGGAGGGCGGAAAGGAGGGAGAAAGGGATGGCAGAAGGGAGGGTGGGATTCAATGCTATCGATCAGCTCTTTCTCTGTGGAGCGGTGGAGCTTAGCTGTACTCTGTCGGGTTTACTCTTCAAAGAAAAAAGAGAGAGTGAGAGAGAGAGAGTGAGAGAGAGAGTGTGAGAGAGAGAGAGAGAGAGAGAGAGAGAGAGAGAGAGAGAAAGAGAGTTGAGAGAGAGAGAGTGTGAGAGAGAGAGAGAGAGAGAGAGAGAGAGAGAGAGTGAGAGAGAGAGACAGAGAGAGAGACAGAGAGAGAGAGAGAGTGTGAGAGAGAGAGAGAGAGTGAGAGAGAGAGAGAGAGAGAGACAGAGAGAGAGAGAGAGAGAGAGAGAGTGAGAGAGAGAGAGAGAGAGAGAGAGAGAGACAGAGAGAGAGAGAGAGAGAAGCTGGGCAGGGATGAGTCTAACCCCCCCTTCTCTTGACCCACTCTATCCCTCCCTAATCCTCTGTTACAGCTCTGGCCTGACATTAGAAAAGCCGTGGAAGAGAAAGACACTGATGAAGCGTGATCCAACCATCCAGCCAGTGGGCCCAAATTAACTGAATCATCGCTCATCAGCTGTATACAGAGCAGGAGAGGGAGGGAGGAGGGAGGAAGGGAGGAGGGCTGGACAGACAGACAGACAGACAGACAGCGAGGAAGAAAGAGGCAATTAAAGCAATATGGAGAGAGAGAGAGACTAGAATGAGAGAGAGAGACTAGAGAGAGAGAGAGAGAGAGAGAGAGAGAGAGAGAATGGCAATGTGTAATCAAGCAGAGCCAAAGCAGGGTGGGCATGGTTGTAAGGGTCGTACCCTGCAGTCAGTCAAGCCAGGGTTGGCATGCAGTAGAATGCGCCATGATGTACTGCGTCCCAAATGGCACTCTATTCCCTATACAGTGCACTACTTTTGACCAGAGCCCCATGGGTCCTGGTCAAAAATAGTGCACTAAATATGAAATAGGGTAGTATTTGGGACATAACCTATGACTCCCCACGCCCCCAGTCACATGGTGATTCATTATAATGCTGTAGAGGTAATCACTCTGTAAACAGATTAAGGGGCGGACTGGGACCAGGAATTGACCCTGGCATTTCTAACACACCAGATCTTTTGTTTCCTTAAGGCCCCCAAACCGGCCCATTTTATTCCTTGAGAACCCCATTATTAGCCAGATAATTATAATTTTGCCCAAAAACTGAAGTTAGACAGGCTCACTGGGCAAAAAATGGACCAGCCCATCTGGCATTTGTCCGAAACGCTAGATGGCCAGTCCGCCCCGGGGTCTTATGAGGAACAGGGTCTTAGGCCTATTTTCCCGACCCCAGATTAATCACAGCCCCCTCAGTCATTCTCAATGGATACTCATGTTTTTGTGAATCTTATCAGCAGTCTGTGGCATAGTCCTACCCTCAGAAAGTCAAGAATGGAAAGGCTTTGGTTAAGTTCCTCCCTGACTACATTGTAGACGCATGCCAAGTCTTACAATTCCTGGATACATATTCAACATATCAGCTAACCACATATGACATAGCGATCTGATGTACAACTGAATGCATTCAACTGAAATATGTCTTCCGCATTTAACCCAAACCCTCTGAATCAGAGAGGTGCGGACATAATCGACATCCACATCTTCGGTGCCCGGGGAACAGTGGGTTAACTGCCTTGCTCAGGGGCAGAACTACAGAATTTTACCTTGTCAGATCGGGGACCTTTCGATTACTGTCCCAACGCTCTAACAACGGGTGTGTACGCAGTGGTGTAGGGTGATTGGTGGAGGTGCTTTTGCATCCAATTCCTCAGAAGTTACACTAAAGTTCTAGAACACCTACTCATTCATGGTTGTTCTTTATTTGTACTATTTTCTACATTGCAGAATAATAGTGAAGACATCAAAACTTTGAAATAACACATATGGACTCATGTAGTAAACCCCCAAAAAGTGTTAAACAAATCCAAATATATTTTATAGTTCAGATTCTTCAAATAGCCACCTTTTGTCTTGATGACAGCTTTGCACACTCTTTGAATGTTCAAAATCATAGTGCCAGCACACTTTAAAAGCCTCCAAGGATAAGTTGTTCAAAACAAGTCATTTTTGGCTAGCCACAGCAGTCAACACAGCAGTCAGCAGTAGTTGTTTAGCTTTCTGACACACCTGCTCTTAGGTATTGCTGTTCTGTTCCGTGACCTAAGACCAGGTGTACTCATTAGTCAGATTCCGTTGCAAAATATTTTGTCTGTTGCAAATGTAAAATGGCTCTCAGAATTGAAAACCCCTCTCATGATCTCACTTCTCTCTATGGAACCCTCAAATGGAGGATAATTATATGGTCTACTCACACAAGTTGGTGTTCTCACCAGTTCCAGATTATACAGTGTATTCGGAAAGTATTCAGACCCCTCGACTTTTTCCACATTTTGTTATGTTACAGCCTTATTCTGAAATGGATTGTTTTTTTTTCTCATCAATCTACAAACAATACCCCATAATGAGAAATAAAAAACGTCTCTGCAGATTCTCTCAAGTTCTGTCAGGTTGGATGGGGAGCGTCGATGCACAGCTTTTTTCAGATCTCTCCAGAGATGTTCGATTGGGTTCAAGTCCGGGCTCTGGCAGAGCCACTCAAGGACATTAAGAGACTTGTCCTGAAGCCACTCATGCGTTGTCTTGGCTGTGTGCTCAGGGTCGTTGTCCTGTTGGAAGGTGAACCTTCGCCCCAGTATGAGGTCCTGAGAGCTCTCGAGCAGGTTTTCATCAAGGATCTCTTTTCTTGCTCTTTTTCATCTTTCCCTCGATCCTGACTAGTTTCCCAGTCCCTGCCTGGGATGCTGCCACCACCACGCTTCACCGTAGGGATGGTGCCTGGTTTCCTCTAGATGTGAAACTTGACATTCAGGCCAAAGAGTTCCATCTTGGTTTCATCAGACCAGAGAATCTTGTTTCTCATGGTCTGAGAGTCCTTTATGTGCCTTTTGGCAAACTCCAAGTGGTCTGTCATGTGCCTTTTTACTGAGGAGTGGCTTTCGTCTGGCCACCCTACCATAAAGGCCTGATTGGTGGAGTGTTGCAGAGATGGCTGTCCTTCTAGAAGGTTCTCCCATTTCCACAGAGGAGCTCTGGAGCTCTATCAGAGTTAAAATTGGGGTCTTGGCCACCTCCCTGACCAAGACCCTTTTCACCCATTTGCTCAGTTTTGCTGGGCGGCCAGCTCTGGGAAAGTCTTGGTGGTTCCAAATTTCTTCCATTTAAGAATGATGGAGGCCACCGTGTTCAGATCTGTGCCTCAACACAATCCTTTCTCAGAGCTCTACGGACAATTCCTTCAACCTCATGGCTTGGTTTTTGCTCTGACATGCACTGTCAACTGTGGGACCTAATATAGACAGGTGTGTGCCTTTCCAAATCATGTCCAATCAATTGAATTTACCACAGGTGGACTCCAATCAAGTTGTAGAAACATCTCAAGGATGATCAATGGAAACAGGATGCACCTGAGCTCAATTTCGAGTCTCATAGCAAAGGGTCTGAATTATGCAATATTGTTATTATGCACTTTGTCATTATGCGGTATTGTCATTATGCACTTTGTCATTATGCGATATTGTCATTTTGCACATTGTCATTATGCGGTATTGTCATTATGCACTTTGTCATTATGCGGTATTGTCATTATGCACTTTGTCATTATGCGGTATTGTCATTATGCACTTTGTCATTATGCGGTATTGTCATTATGCACTTTGTCATTATGCGGTATTGTCATTATGCACTTTGTCATTATGCGGTATTGTCATTATGCACTGTCATCATGCGGTATTGTCATTATGCACTTTGTCATTATGCACTTTGTCATTATGCGGTATTGTCATTATGCACATTGTCATTATGCGGTATTGTGTGTAGCTTGATGAGGATAATTAAAAATGTATATTTTTTAGAACAAGGCTGTAACATAACACAATTTGGAGGAAGGGAACGGTTCTGAATACTTTCCGAATGCACTGTATGTGTTTGTTGTTGTTGTTGTTTTTAATATAAAACTTTAAGCCTCTGGTCAGAATTATTCATATTTCATTATTCAAGTATTCAACACATCAACAGCAGATTAGTCCAGAAGTTTGACCAAAGACATCCATGGACCAATCCCGTTTTGAGTTACCGATGGACAAAAGTGTGTTCCATTTTCAGACGCCACCGTTGCTGCTTTCATCACGTCGGAGGAAATGACACATTGTAGTTACACAACTTTTTGACTTTTTGGTAGTGATGGGAAATTGAGGTTGTCTGAAGCTTTTGGGTCTTTCACCAAATTGTGGCGAAAAACGGTTCATTGCTCAACGCTTTTAACACAATGCTCATTAGGGACATCTGTTGGTCAGGAATAAACATGTTTGATGTTTATATAGAAGTTTATTATTTTGTTCGCTAAATCCATCAAAACTTAGTGGCGCAATGGATAGGTCCGATTATTAATAAACTAAAGTTAGTTTGAATGTGAGGTTCGCATTTCACACCCTGCGTACCATTTTGCCCGTTTTTAAATCATTTTTTAAATGTGCATTTGTGGTATTATTTAGGACGCTGGAGACAAAAGATTATCATAGACTACAGTAAAATTAACAAACTATTTGAACAACAATGTGCAGATAGTGTGGTTTCACAGGAAAAAGAGTATCCTGTTGCTGTGGTATCTGATTAGTTCCTAAACCTTGACTCTAGCTAATGAGCTACCGTTCAGGTGGCATGTGATGAAAAGTGCATTTGTGAATTATGTCCAGTACAGGTCGGCGTTTGAAAGCAACTTGGCATCAAAGAAGCACCAGTGTGCTGATACTGACGATTGTGTCGGCACAGATGTTCTGTTTACATAGCAGGTTAGGATAGTTAACGTAGCAAGTTAGTGAATTAACGTAGAAGGTTAGGAGTACTAACGCAGGTGAATTTACCTCAACTAACCGGTACCACCTCACATTGACTCTCTACCGGTACCCCCTGTATATAGCCTCGTTATTGTTATTTTATTGTTGCTCTTTTATTTTTAACTTTAGTTTATTTAGTCAATATTTTTCTTAACTCTTATTTTCTTAAAACATCATTGTTGGTTAAGGGCTTGTAAGTGAGCATTTCACGGTTAGGTCTAACTGCACCTGTTGTATTCGGCGGATGTGACAAATAACATTTTATTTTATTTTAATTTGTGTAGCAGGTTAGGGGAATGAGGTTAAGGTTAGGAAAAGGGTTAGGGTTTAAAGCTCTGCATGGCAATGCGATGTCTGCAGTGGCCATACAGCATAATTTACTGCGATGCAGCCTCCGCAGACGTCAGGGCTTTCATGCTTATTGAGCTTAGCGGAGCAGAGCAGAGCTGTTATGAAGGAAGATGTCAAGGAAGTGAGTTTGTGTTTATACAGGACGTACTGCCCCCACCTATCGTCAACCAATCATGTCAACGCGGAGCTATACTGTACTATACGGAGCCCTCGGCGTTGTTACAAAAGTTGATATGCGCACAGTGATGCTGTACAGAGCTTGATTTGGCCACTGCATGCCCAGTTTAAGCATAAATTGGCTTTTAGGCTTAGCTACAATGCTACTGTTGTCAAAACTGTTGTCCCTGACGCGACCACTAGACAGAGCTGTAGGCCTTCTCCATCTAGGCACAACGGTAGAAACGTAAACAAACCATCTTTGGTGACAAACATCAGGATCGTAACACAGGTCCTAAATACCATAGGAATGTGGTTCCTGGGAACACTTAGGGCTCGTTTCTCTGCCCAGTCGTTGCGGACGCATGCCAAATCTTACAATGCTTAGATAGGTATTGAACTATCAGCTAACACATCATATGTTATAGCAAACTGGTGCCCGACGGCACAGCTGCTCCAGTTTCAACTGTTCTGCCTGTGGCTATGGAACCCTGACCTGTTCACCGGACGTGCTACCGTGTCCCGGACCTGCTGTTTTCGACTCTCTCTCTAACGCACCTGCTGTCTCTAACTCTGAATGATCGGCTATGAAAAAACCAACTGACATTTACTCCTGAGGTGCTGACCTGTTGCACCGTCTACAATCACTGTGATTATTATTATTTGACCCGGCTGGTCATCTATGAATGTTTGAACATCTTAGCCATGTTCTGTAATAATCTCCACCCGGCACAGCCTGAAGAGGACTGGCGACCCCTCAGAGCCTGGTTCCTCTCTAGGTTTCTTCCTAGGTTCCTGCCTTTCTAGGGAGTTTTTCCTAGCCACCGTGCTTCTACACCTGCATTGCTTGCTGTTTGGGGTTTTAGGCTGGGTTTCTGTACTGCACTTTGTGATCAGCTTCATAAGGCTTCATAAATACATTTGATTGATTGAGTCGATGACGTGGCGTGCAACCATTGGTTGATGCATGAAACGTTTGAGCTGGGGATTGCGACCTTATCCAACGTACAATGGCACAGATAACGGTCGTGTTTCCCCTGCGCAGATGCTGCATTCATCAACCAATGGTTGCGTGCCACGTCATCGACTGTGTCATCGACTGACAGTTTGCTATAACATGTGATGTGGTTAGCTGATGCGTAAAATACCTATCAAGGCTTTGTCAAATCTGGCATGCATCAGCAAGACCCGTGCAGAGGAACCTGCCCAAGATGTGCCAATTAAAGATCATGACTAATCAGATGCAAAGTCCAATTAGGGCCTAATCCAGCCCAGGTGTGCAGCCTGGTTGGTTGTTAAAATCTACCTCAGTTTCATAAATTGTAGCATAGCAGAGGAACGTGCCCCTCTAACATACAGAGTTAAATTAGTTATTGGTGTGTGGCAACAATTCTCAGTGTAACATTAAAGCAGTTGATGTTCTTACTGGTGGTAAACTTCATCTCTCCTGCTTTTCCACATACTTACAGCACTGACCCATGGCAACGACAACTTCCAAGCCGAATGCCCCAAATTGGCAGTCATCTGCCCTTTAAACAGCCTCAACGCCACCAACAAACCATTTCCAGTGAAAACTGTTGCTGTGAAATGCTTTTCAGACTACATGGAGATAGTCGTGAATGCTGATTTTTGTTTAAAATTGGTACGCTTATCGACATGGCTGACCTGCGCCTTGGAGTTGAACAGTACCAAGCTCAGGAGTCCTGTCGGGCTACAGTTTCAGCAGCCGGAGATGAGTACAGAATATTTGCAGCACTATCGGACTGTGGAACGAAGCATATGGTAAGCACGGCGGAATTGTCAATAGAAGGCTTCTCAGAATTACATTCTCTTAGTTTCTGCGTTTGACTCCACAGCTGAACGAAAACTCCTTGATCTACACAAACCACCTCAGATATACACCCAGTAACACCCCAGATGGGGTTATTAGAATGGATGGCGCTTTAATCCCAATTGAGTGTCACTACCTTTTATTTAACCAGGCAAGTCAGTTAAGAACACATTCTTATTTTCAATGACGGCCTGGGAGCAGTGGGTTAACTGCCTGTTCAGGGGCACAACGACAGATTTGTACCTTGTCAGCTCGGGGGTTTGAACTCACAACCTTCCGGTTACTAGTCCAACGCTCTAACCACTAGGCTACCCTGCCGTGTCACTACGAAAGGTGAGTTTAGGCTATACTGTTGTACTGCGTCGGCCTACTGGTTTGCTTGTCTTAATTCTATGCTTTTTTTTCAGGAAGTACAGTTTGAACAGTCTCTCTCCAGTCGACCTGGATCCACTTTACCGCCACAGTGTCTGCTGAGGACACGCTGCAGTTCTCCTTGATGCTCATGACAAGTGGGTGTATATAAATCCTGGGCTGCATTGGGCAGAGCCACAACTGCCCCTCTAATGTGCAGAATATAGAATCACTTCAGACCACACTTTTTAATTGGTAACAATTATATCAGCAATGTTCTATGCACTTAAATGTGTACTAAATATGGCCCTGTTAACAATCCCCTCAATTTTATACCTTTTAACCCCTTCATAGACGCTAACTACTTTTAGTGCTTATTGACGGTAGTATCTTCTGGCCGGGTTTGTTTTAAGTGCCCCGACACTTGTTCTGGTAAGATCCTATTGGTATGTTCTCTCTGCATGGTGGTTTGGGAACGCATGTTAAATCTTCTGCCGTTGTAGGAAAGATGCATCGTTAAAATGCTCAGTTCAATTGGGGAAACCGGGGCCCTGAAGTAAAAACTCGACGCTTGCTGTTGGAAACACCGGACATGTTGCTGTGTTCATATCAGTGAAATAATTTTCAAAAGGTTAAATTGCTCCACCTTCATATTGCTACACTTTATATGGCTATATTTCCATGTTACATCGCTTGTTTACGTAAAACGTACCTGTGCTAATTACCCATCTGCGTCTCAACCCCTGTAAGCGGAAGATGGATGCCACAAAAATACTGAAATACTGTTGGCTGCAACTTAACATTGCAGTTGTGAAATGATTTGGATGTGATCCACCACGGGGCTTTAAGTATATAGAACGTTACGGCTGCCCGAGCCAATTTGCCTTAATGCATGTAAGGTCCTTGGACTATAAGGAGTCAGGTTGGGCTCATTCAGTCCATTTTTGGGATAACCTTCTGGCACTTCCTCTCCAGGTGACTGGCTTTATGAGCGGGGTTCAGGAGTCTACTTCCTGGGTGATCCCATCAACGTGGAGGTGTCTGTCAGGGTCGCTCACCACACCAGGCTCAGGTTCTTTGTTAGCAGCTGCACGGCAGCACTGGACCCAGACTGGAACTCTGTCCCCAGATACGTCTTTCCCCAGTAACCTAAAGAGCCTACCTAGAATGATAGTTCTCCAGCTGTCCCTATGAAAATATTTCCCCTTTAATGGTGCTTGGAGGCTTCTTTGTTTGGTACCAAGGAAGATTAACTAAACCCCAATATCTAGTTTTCTTTTTATCTCCCCTCCAGGTGCTTGATGGATTCCCAGTTGCCTGACTCCAGGTTCATGCGTAGAACCCAGGACGACAAGCTCCGCTTCCACATTGATGCCTTTAGGTTCCACCAGGAGGTGAGGGCAATGTTTTAAAAAAAGATGTTTGAGAGAACATCATGGGTACTGTAGCTGGTACATGATGCTACAGTATTATAACTTACTGTGATGCTGCATTTTGCTCGTCCTGTTTTTCAGCTGTACATCACATGCCACCTTATGGCAGTCCCTGTCATGGACCATGCAGAGCCTAGCAACAAGGCATGCTCCTTCATCGACGGTGGGTATGAGGTCTGACTTTACTTAGCTACTCTTACTGGGCTGTGACTTGTCCACTGGACTACTATAGTATTTGTTAAAATGGTGTGTCCTGCGTACATGACTAAATCTTCTTCCAGGTGGAAGTCTGCCGACGAGAATGATTTGCTATGTGGCCGTTGTCCAAGTCTGAATAGCCAGAAGGGGGGCGCTCCAGCACGCTGTCCCCTCGGTGAAAGATTAGGCAGTAGCCCACCTGAACCTCGTGGCTACCACAGCAAACCCCCAGGCTCTGGTGACCACTGGAGGAGTGGGATGAAGACCAACAAAGGTATATTTCTCATCTTAATCCCTGTTTCTTGCCGCCTCACAATGGGGTTTGAGGGGAGGGACCTTCTGCTCCAATAGGGTTAATGGGATGCTAGTAATTGAGGAGCCTGAGTGTCTTGACTGCAAATGTGTTGGTGAGAGGTTTGACTGTCGTTTTAGTGTGGGAACAGCATGATACTTTGGGCCCAGTGATTGTCTTCCCAACCAAACAGAAGGGTTCACTTCTATCACCACAGACAAAAGAAGTTGTCCATCCACATGGCTTCCCCTCTGCTACAGACAACGCAAGGCCTGCATCACCTAGCAGTTGTTGGAAGAGTGGCATGGACTTCAAGAGGTACTTTGACTGTTTGCAATGGTATGATCTTATTCCTTATGTTGTGCACTACCTACAACCATAGTTTTGAAAACCTGCCCCTAGGCAACAGTAATTAAGGGCTGGTTTAATTGACTGACTCTTTTTGAAAGCGAATTTCAGATGGGTAACTCGCAACAAGGCAGACATCCCAATTTTGCAAGGAGTAGCCTTTGTAGTGGTTTTAGTGAAGGTAGTTGATACAAACTAGCTACTTGTAGAAATTAAAAAACATTTGATCGCTCATCTTGTTAGCTACTATTTTGTATTTTATTAAAGGGAAGGCAGTGACGTCCTCTATGCTAAACTGACGTATTATGTACAGACATGTTAAGCCAATAGAAGGCAACCGCGATGTCTAGCCTATTGCCCAGACCATGAGGTGCTGGTCAAAAGTAGTGCACTCTAAAGGGAATAGGCTGCCATTTCAGACATCTTCATTTCTATATACGCTACAGTAGCTGTTAATTGTACTTTTTTAATTCTAGGACCTTATTTCGTCCAGTCGCAAAATGCGGTGGTCATGGACCCAAGAAATATGGTTTCGTTAGCTCTGCAACATATGATGGCATCAGGCAGAAGGAACTGATTGAGCAGAGAGGTAATTACATTTCTTTACTGGTTTGCATGTATGATAATTGCATATGGGGTCTCTGCTAAATAGTCTGTTCTCACCCCAGACCCTCAGTTGAATCCTACCCCTGAGACCATTGGAGCAAAGATGACTAGAGATTACTCATGGTAAGGGTATGCATGGGATCATGGTACTGTAATTTAGAGGGAAGGATCCTGCTCATGACACTTTGGGAAGCAGGTTAGTGTTTATTGGGATGACTCAGCTCTGCAGTGGTCACTAGCAGGCACAGCCATAATCATTAAAGATGCATTTTAAACTTAACATTATCCACACTGCTAACCCTAATGCCTAACCTTAGGACACAAGCTTCATTAATTTTAACATTAGTCCATTTACTTTGCAGCTGGCACATCTAGCAGATATTGCGCAGGTCTGCTTCCAGGACAAGACTCATCCCAATAAATGTTAACCTGCGCATAGCAATTCCCAGTATTACTTGTGCATATCGACCTTGGGACTTCATCTGCGCTTTTGTTTCAAAAAGCACTTATGACAGGTTCCCAGTCCATTAACACTTATTTTTATAGAACTGGAAGTTGATGTTGCTGTGGTGACCACATTTGGTCTCGCAGCACTCCAACTCACTGAGGGATGTCCTGAAGTCCCAGCACAAGGTTGAGCCTACAACTACCAAATGACCTCTGCACTTTCCTCACATCTGTTCCTGATGAGGTCAACAATGCTGAGAACTCAACCTTTGATACCAAACACCAAGGGGACACTCAAAGGAACAAGATCAACCCAAGTGGTGACTGTCAACCTCACAAAAATGAATTAAAGCTACTTTGACTGATTTTGTTTTTTCCGTCTTATCCACTACATCTAGAGTAATATGAAGTCTTGCCTTCATTTGTTAGAGTGAATGTCCGCTATAGGATCCTCTCTGTTGCTGAAGGAATTTCTAGTGTGGTGATTGCATGTAATATGGTCAACGTTATGTAATGGTAACTTTATTTTTTTTTGTAAGTGAGCGCAGATTCATTGGTAGGGCAACTCTTCAGATGCAGCCATGACTATCCAGTCCTGGGTTAATATGAATCGGGTTCACAGGTCCCTGATCAATTCCTAGGGGATTTGGGCTTACATTGTGAAGGACGCCAGCACTAGAGGGTCTTATGAACCAGCAATCAACAAAGACCCCTTTTTTTAACTCATTAACCAGACTGTTTTTGAACAGACGTTAGATGGGCTAAATGCCAGTGTTCCTGGACAGACTTACATTGCTGATGCGGGAGGTTAGCAACCAACTGTATAATTGCATCACGTCTGTGCATGACAGTGTTGGAAGAGAATCAAATGTCCCAGTAAAGTAATGACCTTTCTCCCAACTAGTGCCTTATACTCTATATATAAACATTCTAGAGGCCACTCATTTGAGCTATTAGTGTCCCCTTGCTCTCTGCTACATCTCGTTTTACACTTAAATGATATACCATTGAGTAACTTAGATTCCTCAAAAGCTTAGTAAAACCGTGGTACCCAATCAGAACCCCCAGATATGAGCTTGTCACTCATTTGTAAAAGTAAAACACTGTCTAGCCTCGCCAGTCATCTTGATATGGCCATTCCTGTATCAATAGCGGTTACATTTTCCAAGTCCCATCCCTCAGGTGTTTACTAAATCAGTGGTGGGGGTGTTGCTGCTGTTCGAACTGCAGATTGCCCCCTTAAGGTTGGCCGGGCTCTGACTGTCACCTCAATGCTGGTCCTTCCCCTGCCCTTCAGCCAGCTGAACAAAGGAGACACTAATTTGGGTGATTAGTCGGCCGGTCTGGTCAGGCCGAACACCTCCCTCACACACTGCCCGTCATACTGAACTTACCTCCTGCCCAGTCAACACACACAGAGAAGTCACCTTGTCTTTAGTGTTATCGGTTTGACTGAGTGTTCCAGCGCCTCCACTCATTACCAGGATGCTCCTAATATGGTCGTACCCTTTGGCTTCCTAATGACACCCAGCCACTGGTACAGCTCCAGCCACAGTCACAATTACTCCAAGGTCTCGTAGAGGGGACTCGAGGATAGTTTGTGCTTAAAAGTCACACTGTGGCTCTTGGGTTTTCTATCCAGCAAATGGGAGTTTATTATTGGGTTATGTTTCTATTGGATAAAAGTGGACTGAGGATCCTATGGCTCACTTTTGAGAATGGTACTTAAACAGTCTCTTGACTCCCCCATGGGCTACATAGACAGAATATGCAGTATGTGTAAACTGCATCCCCGTAGTCTGCTATATACGACCATATTAACTGATCATTAGACTGTAGTGTACATAGCTGATCCCCATTGTACCGCTGTATCATAACGAGCAACTCCACGTGTTGGGTTGTCTCTACGATATGCTGAACACTGTATACCGTACAGTCTGTGTTATCTGCGGATCTCTGTTAAACGGCTACATGATCAAAGTACAATCTAGTTACTGCTGTATCGGTATAGCGTTTCTAAAGAGCTACTCGTTACGTAATAGCCAACAGAAAGATGGCATTTACAGCATTCTAAAGGTCAAACTCCACATCGCTGTCATCAGTACACGAGACTGTTAGGCTGTACCCCAAATGACATCCTATTCCTTATTTAGTGTGCTGCTCTTGACCAGGGTCCATAGGGCTTTTGGGATGTAGCCTTAGTCTCCTTTCTGAGGAGCGAGAACAAGATCAACCCGTCTTCTAATCTGAATTAGTTATCTTATTTTCAACTAAATGGCTTTGCAATGGATCAATTGCCATCCTCTCTTTCAACGGTAAATAGATGTCCTTTGGGAGAGGATAATGAGAACTGAATACTACACTTGCAGGTTCATCAAATGTCTGTATGACAATGAGAGGCTGGAGAGCGACGGTTTTAAAGGAAGAGGAAAAAGGACACTGATTTTTAAACGTCATTTCAGCCCCTGTGTGCAATGGACAAAGACTTCCTGATGACCGTCATCTTTCCACGTGCAAGGGTGCAGTGTCACGGTGACGCGAGCATGAGTAATGGCCCGACAACTTTTGAAGAAGAAGGGATTTCATCTAAACCCCTAAAATGCCTGGGAGGTCAGAGAGTACATTTTACATATCCAAAAACAACAATAAATTCTGTCTTATCACACCACAATTCTTTCTTGGTAGTGAACATAAGGCCTGGCGCAGTCTTAAAGTATTCCACTGCTGTACTCCAGTCAAGCTGAGTCTGCAAATGACATATGACAGGAACTATTTGGGGCCCATTTTCTCACACACAACTGCTGTGAATGTTGTGAATTAGATTAAGCTGAGGAATATTGAATGGCTGCCGAGCACTTCTTCCTCTGTCTGCCAACTCCGCAGCTTTCATTGATAATGCAATTTCATTTGTCATCACTGCTGCTGTTGCTTAGCGGGAGGAAAAACCATGCTGATTTGACATATTTAATTCAACTGCTCTGACTAGCTAAGTGGAGGTGGATGCTTTGTGTGTGTGTGTGTGTGTGCGTGCATGCGTGCGTGCAAGCACCCTAGCGTGTTTGCATTTGTGAGTGCACTCCCAGTACCCCCAACCTGAATCTACCTCTTTCAGGCAGCCCATGAAGTTGTTGCTGACAGGAGAACCAGGTAGATCAGCCGTACTAGGACTCCCACCCACGTAGAAGAAGTCATCAGACCCCAGCATGGTGTAGTCTTCCTGGGTATACCCTGTCGTGGTGAGGATCCCATCCACGGAGATAGTCACCTGTTATAGGGGTAACACATACCAAAGCCAAACCATTACACTCTGAGGTAAAACGCTCTGTTCAATAGGATGCATACACCTCTCTTCTTGGTCTGCTATGACTTGGTGTCTACAGATATCTGTTGCTTCTTACATTCAGTTAGGAATTCACTTGAGATCATCTGGGCTATTGGCTAGTAGCGTTGGTGCCTTGGTGCGATAGATGGGATTAGACTGCGTTTTGGGATCTTTTAATGGCTTTAGTCATAGGGGAGGGTTCACAGGACAGGTAAAGAAAATATGTCAGAGCAGAGGCATATTTTCTTTATCTTTGATGGGTTAAGAGAATGGATTCTCGTTCGGTTTGGATAGTTCAGGTTGGGGGAGGGTTAGTAAAAATGGACAAATTGCCAAGGACAACTTGCTTGTACTTGTCTTAGGTTTCAGGGTTCAATTTGTAACTATACACAGTCACTAACACACACATACTCTCTGTGTCACACACACTCACTCACTCTTATACACACACATGCATTATATTGGGAGGATTATCACACGACTTCACGAATGTGCAAACCAAAGTTAACAAAAACACAAAGTAAGTTGGACATGTAAGGGGTATAAATTATTTGATGATGTCATACAAAGCATGATCAAGCCAATCGGGATACAGGGCTCATGCATCAATCAAGTCATGGGGATTGGGAGGGACTAAAGTTAGCCACAACACATAGACACCACTGTCACCAGCATGCTACAACCACAACACACAGGGACGGGATGGGGGGATAGGACAGTGATAGTGAATGATAGGGGGAAAGTGAGTGAACATGTTAAAGTGTTAGTGGTTATGGGTGAGAGGGTAAAGGTCATATGATGTCACTGGTCAGGAGGTGAAAGGGCGTTGATGAGCGGTGGTGGGCATGCCATGTGCCAGACTGAGTGTGTTGGAAACAACTGTCAGAGCTCCAGCAAAGAAAGGGTCGCCATTTTGTCTCTGGGACACCATTTTGTCTCTGGGATGCCATTTTGTCTCTGTTTGGTGTTTTACAGTCTGGACTGCAGTTTGGCTGCTGCTGGTTGAAGAAGAAGTCACTCTTCTTGTTTGGTTCGTGGCAGAGCTTCTGTCAGTTCTTGGCGACAGTACTCACCAAAAATGTGGAGGTTTTTATTTGGTGGAAAAACATTTTTTATGTATCCCTGACAAAAGATCAAAAGTCAGATCTGGTGTTCCTTTTGAGACTCGTAGAACTTCTGCGAACTTCGTAGCGATGAGGAATAAAAAGTATAAAAATAATAAAGTAAAAGCCGGAGTGAAAAAAAGAGGAGAGGGGGAGGGAGGGGGTGTGGGGGAGGGAGGGGGAAGTGGGGGAGGGAGGTTGGGAGACCAAGGAAGCGGAGGATATTGAGAAGTGAAGAAAGCTGTTGGTAATACAAACCCATTTCCTCATTTTTTGATAAGAAGTGTCTAGGATGAGACTCAAAGTATAAAAAGAAAAAGAAAGGGGGGGGACACACGGCAAATCCAAAAAAGACAATTAGAATGATATCTACCAGACAATGTAGTTTGTTTACCATAGCGTGTCCCATGCCTGATTGCTTTCCGGAAAAAGGGGAAGAAAGGAAATCAAAAGAATAGTGAACAAAACGGTTGTTAATAAGGAATGGGAAAACAAAATAAAAAACAATGATGTAGGATGATAGTTAGTACATTAGTTAGTTGTTAGTTAGATAACGGTTAGTTAGTAAGTAAATAAAATGACTTAGTATTTCATGAATGGTAAGTGTTAGTCTAACAAAGTTTGTCTTCCCAAAGAGAGGGAGAAAAAGGGAAAGAAAGATTGACAGAGAGGAAGTAGAGACAGGTAGAGAGGAGGAAAAGAGGACCCTAGCTCAGCCTCTGGTCTCACTGGTAGCTAGTGGGCTATGTCCTTTAAAAACCTGGTACCTGTTAATGGCAGGAAATGAACACTTTACTTACTTGTCCACCTCTCTTCACCTCCATGCAAGGCTCCATTCTACTGGCTGAGGAAACTCCCTGCTCACTCAATCTCCACACCACAAACAGTTCTCAGCTACTGGTTCTCTAACAGTGCTTTCACTCTTACACTACAAGTATACACTGAGTGTACAAAACATTAAGAACACCTTCCTAATATTGAGTTGCACCCCCTTTTTCCCTCAGAACAGACTCAATTCATCTGGGCATGGACTCTATAAAGGGTTGAAAGCGTTCCACGGGGATGCTGGCCCATGTCGACTCCAATGCTTCACACAGTTGTGTCAAGTTGGCTGGATGTCCTTTGGTTGGTGGACCATTCCTGATACAGACAGGTGCCTGGCATCTACTACCATGCCTTGTTCAAAGTCACTTATATATGTTGTCTTGTCCATTCACCCTGTGAATGTCAACACATACACAATCCATGTCTCAAGGCATAAAAATCCTTCTTTAACCGGTCTCCTCTCCATCTACACTGATTGAAGTGGATTTAACAAGTGACATCAATAAGGGATCATAGCTTTCACCTGGATTCACCTTGTCAGTCTATGTCATCTAAAGAGCAGGTGTTCCTAATGTTTTGTACACTCAATGTATATTCCTGTAGTACATATTTAATACAGCCCTACTTTTTAAAGTTGAGTTGTACTTACTTCTTGTCCACCTCTCTTCACTTCCATTCAAGGCTCCATCCAACAGGCTGGAGTCCCAACTCCCTCTGCCTCTGCCTCTGCCTCTCCCTCTCCCTCTCCCTCTCCCTCTCCCTCTCCCTCTCCCTCTCCCTCTCCCTCTCCCTCTCCCAATCCACAAACAGCTACCGATTCTCTCACTGTTTCTGCTCTAGTGTGTACAGTTACCAGTACATATCCAGTGTAAGAACAATACATTCCCTGCTTCTTAAAGCTTAGTTCAGTAGTAATACTTGTATTAAGGTACAGTATCTGATACCAGTATTAGTGTACCTCCCTTATGAACATGGGTATTGTAAACAAGATAAGCTGAGGAGCAACATAACAAATTGACAATAGAGATCCCGTCAGTGGCCATGGGAACATACAGTGCCTTGCGAAAGTATTCGGCCCCCTTGAATTTTGCGACCTTTTGCCACATTTCAGGCTTCAAACATAAAGATATAAAACTGTATTTTTTTGTGAAGAATCAACAACAAGTGGGACACAATCATGAAGTGGAATGACATTTATTGGATATTTCAAACTTTTTTAACAAATCAAAAACTGAAAAATTGGGCGTGCAAAATTATTCAGCCCCTTTACTTTCAGTGCAGCAAACTCTCTCCAGAAGTTCAGTGAGGATCTCTGAATGATCCAATGTTGACCTAAATGACTAATGATGATAAATACAATCCACCTGTGTGTAATCAAGTCTCCGTATAAATGCACCTGCACTGTGATAGTCTCAGAGGTCCGTTAAAAGCGCAGAGAGCATCATGAAGAACAAGGAACACACCAGGCAGGTCCGAGATACAGTTGTGAAGAAGTTTAAAGCCGGATTTGGATACAAAAAGATTTCCCAAGCTTTAAACATCCCAAGGAGCACTGTGCAAGCGATAATATTGAAATGGAAGGAGTATCAGACCACTGCAAATCTACCAAGACCTGGCCGTCCCTCTAAACTTTCAGCTCATACAAGGAGAAGACTGATCAGAGATGCAGCCAAGAGGCCCATGATCACTCTGGATGAACTGCAGAGATCTACAGCTGAGGTGGGAGACTCTGTCCATAGGACAACAATCAGTCGTATATTGCACAAATCTGGCCTTTATGGAAGAGTGGCAAGAAGAAAGCCATTTCTTAAAGATATCCATAAAAAGTGTTGTTTAAAGTTTGCCACAAGCCACCTGGGAGACACACCAAACATGTGGAAGAAGGTGCTCTGGTCAGATGAAACCAAAATTGAACTTTTTGGCAACAATGCAAAACGTTATGTTTGGCGTAAAAGCAACACAGCTCAACACACCATCCCCACTGTCAAACATGGTGGTGGCAGCATCATGGTTTGGACCTGCTTTTCTTCAGCAGGGACAGGGAAGATGGTTCAAATTGATGGGAAGATGGATGGAGCCAAATACAGGACCATTCTGAAAGAAAACCTGATGGAGTCTGCAAAAGACCTGAGACTGGGACAGAGATTTGTCTTCCAACAAGACAATGATCCAAAACATAAAGCAAAATCTACAATGGAATGGTTCAAAAATAAACATATCCAGGTGTTAGAATGGCCAAGTCAAAGTCCAGACCTGAATCCAATCGAGAATCTGTGGAAAGAACTGAAAACTGCTGTTCACAAATGCTCTCCATCCAACCTCACTGAGCTCGAGCTGTTTTACAAGGAGGAATGGGAAAAAATTTCAGTCTCTCGATGTGCAAAACTGATAGAGACATACCCCAAGCGACTTACAGCTGTAATCGCAGCAAAAGGTGGCACTACAAAGTATTAACTTAAGGGGGCTGAATAATTTTGCACGCCCAATTTTTCAGTTTTTGATTTGTTAAAAAAGTTTGAAATATCCAATAAATGTCGTTCCACTTCATGATTGTGTCCCACTTGTTGTTGATTCTTCACAAAAAAATACAGTTTTAATCTTTGTTTGAAGCCTGAAATGTGGCAAAAGGTCGCAAAGTTCAAGGGGGCCGAATACTTTCGCAAGGCACTGTATATTTATTCTATTTGAAGAAGATGCTCCACTGATCTGAAACCTATTTCCAATTTGACATCTGTAGGCTAATGTCAGTCACACGAAGTCCCTGCGTTCGTACTGAGTCGGATGTCTTCCACTCTGCCTTGTAGTTTCTGTATTTTTACAGAGGAGTAGAATATCCGACAGAGTGGTTTGTAAAGGAAAGACAGTTTCTGAAGGCAACGAGATAGGGAGCCAGCCTCTGATTGAAGGGTCCGCTTAGTGGAGAATAAAAGCAGAGAAGTATCAGATAAAGTTCCAATGAAGGAAATAGGGAAGTCTTCAAGTTTGTACATGAAGATAAGGAAGTGACAGAAACACAGAACCACAGTGTCCGCTCAACCACTAAGCTATCAATCACCATGTCACCTGGGCTTCTTTCATTCACATAGTCACTGGCTGCTAGGAAGGCAAATAGAGGGGAAACACAATCTAACTGTACTGATGATAACTCAATACTGCACTAAGTCAGAATGTCTCTCTCGTAATATGTATCAACACAACATTGTTGACAACTATCTGAATTTGATTATTAGGGCACTTGGAAAAGGTGCTATAAAGATAAATAAACCTCATTCAATTCAAACAGAGGAAAAACACTAATCCTCCAACGTCTAACCTAAACGATTACTCAATATTTCAAATGCATAATAGAAGTGTGATTACCGATGCAAGATCCGTAACGACTATCAACTATGTTCAGCACTTGGAGTACTTGGAAAAGCATTCATGCACAAATAAAGCCAAGACACTGCTACCATTCAATTGATCTATTGCTACTGATCATTATCAGTCTTGAACCTACGTCACCTCGGTCTCCATGGTTACCTGTCTGAGGTTGCGTGTGACCTTGATGTCGTGCCAGCCGTTGTCGTTGAACTTCCCGTTGACGGGCTCCACGATGGCCTCGAAGGCGCCCGAGCCCAGGTTGATGACCAGGCTCACCGCTCCGTCCTTTAGGGCCAGGTTGACGTAGTCAGCCGACTTCCCCGTGTGGAGTAAGAGACCGTTCCTCTGCCACGTCTTGAAGGACAATGTGATCTCATCGCTGGACGACTGGATGGGGTTCTGGGACAGGTCGTAGCAGAAGTACTCCGAACCACGGAACGTCGCCACGTTCTCTTCTCTCGCTGGAGGTAGAAAAGAAACAGGATGGAAGTTTGTTTTTACATGTTAAGCTCTTATCCAAAACGTCGAGAAGTGTAGAGTCTACGTCGTTAACAGGGAAACATGTACTGTATGTCCCGGGTGGGAATCAAACGCACAACCCACAAGGAGACTATTGATGGACTCCATCCACATATCAGTGACACAAACAGGAAGCCCACTGTATAATCTATAATATTTGACCGTTGAAACATAACTAAGATCCCTTCCTACACTGTAAGTATTGAATCATGTTAGAGGAAAAAAACAAAACCATGACTTAATGACCTAGAAAAACACCAGAAGTAGGCTATGACATCACCTCCCATGAGAAGACAGGACAGATCAATCTAATCCAGTCGCCATAGTAATATATCTATGAGTCCCCATATCAGCTATCCCATAATGTTCTCCTCATACTGGAACGCACGCATCATAAAAACCCAATACATGTGTCCCTCAGTCGAGGTCTCCATGCTAGCAGACTGCTTATGAGATCACAATGGTAACTGGCTACCTGCTAATGGTAGACATAAATCACGGCAGTCATATATCTGTTATATGGTTTAGAATCATTCCGCTGAAAGGAAGTATCTTCCTGTATGGGGCTTGTTGCAACACAGATGGAGTAATTTGAGACAGGTAAAGAGGCAGAGAGGTGCAGAGAGGGAAGGATGGAGACAGAGAGGGAGAGAAGGACAGGAAGAGAGAGAGGAGTCTCTCTGTATACAGTGCATTCGGAAAGTATTCAGACTCCTTGACCTTTTCCACATTTTGTTACGTTACAGCCTTATTCTAAAATAGATGAAATTGTTGTTTTCCCTCAGCAATCTACACACAATACCCCATAATGACAAAGTGAAAACAGGTTTTTAGAATGTTTTGCAAATACCTCATTTACACAAGTATTCAGACCCTTTGCTATGCGACTCCAAATTGAGCTCAAGTGAATCCTGTTTGAATTGATCATAACTTGATTGGAGTCCACCTGTGGTAAATTCAATTGATTGGACATGATTTGGAAAGACAAACACCTGTATATATAAGGTCCCACAGTTGACAGTGCATGTCAGAGCAAAAACCAAGCTATGAGGTCTAAGGAATTGTCCTTAGAGCTCAGAGACGGGATTGTGTCAAGGCACAGATCTGGGGAAGGATACCAAAACATTTCTGCTGCATTGAAGGTCCCCAAGAACACAGTGACCTCCATCATTCTTAAATGGAAGAAGTTTGGAACCACCAAGACTCTTCCTAGAGCTGGCCCCTGGTCAAACTGAGCAATCGGGGGAGAAAGGCATTGGTCAGGGAGGTAACCACGAACCTAAATGTCACTGTGACAGAGCTCCAGCGTTTGTCTGCGGGGATAGGAGAAACTTCCAGAAGGACAACCATCTCTGCAGCACTCCACCAATCAGGCCTTTATGGAACAGTGGTCAGATGGAAGCCACTCCTCAGTAAAAGGCACATGACAGCCCGCTTGGAGTTTTCCAAAAGGCACCTAAAGGACTCTCAGACCATGAGAAACAAGATTATCTGGTCTAATGAAACCAAGATTGAACTATTTGTTCTGAATGCCACGTGTCACGTCTGGACGAAACCTAACACCATCATGCTGTGGGGATGTTTTTTAGTGGCAGGGACTGGGAGACTAGTTAGGATCAAGGGAAAGATGAACGGAGCAAAGTACAAAGAGATCCTTGATGAAAACCTGCTCCAGAGCGCTCAGGACCTCACACTGAGACAAAGGTTCACCATTCAACAGGACAGCGATCCTAAGCACACGGTCAAGACAATGCAGGAGTGGTTTCGTGACGAGTCTCTGAATGTCCTTGAGTGGCCCAGCCAGAGCCTGGACTTGGATCGAACATCTCTGGAGAGACCTGAAAATATCTGTGCAGCGATGCTCCCCATCCAACCTGACAGAGCTTGAGAGGATCTGCAGAGAAGAATGGGAGAAACTCCCCAATTCAGGTGTTCCAAGCTGATAGCGTCACACTCAAGAAGACTCGAGGCTGTAATTGCTGCCAAAAGTGCTTCAACAAAGTACTGAGTAAAGGGTCTGAATACTTATGTAGATGTGATATTTCTTTTTTTGTTATATATACATTTGCAAAAATGTTGAATACCCTTGTTTTGATTTGTCATTGTGGGGCATTGTGTGTAGATTGAGGGAAAAAACGATGTAATCCATTTTAGAATCAGGCTGTGACGTAACAAAATGTGGAAAAAGTCAAGGGGTCTGAATACTTTCCGAATGCACTGTAAATACAAGTACCACTAGTTGCGTAATACATTACAACATTTTTGCTGTTTCTGACTTTAATTGCATTTCACATTGTCATTAAGCCAATCACAAGTTCCTGGTCTGAGGGCAGGAGAGGCGATGAAACACAGATAGAAGGAAAGAGAGACTGCTGCTAGGTTTGGGTTTGTTTTTTGGCCGGACTATATGTAAACACAAGACAGCATATTGTGGAGCCTGGAGGGAGAGAGAAAGAGAGCGAGAGAGACAGAATGAGGAAGAAAGGCAGAGGGAAATGACAGAACGAGAGAGAGAGAAAGAGAGAGAGCATGAGGGAGAAAAGAGAGAAATGAAGAGAGAGGCAGTTGTTTGGGATGATTCAGGTCAGAGAGTAATTTCCCCCTTGGCGTAAAAACACTGGGCACAGCACAGAGACAGAAACATAGACAAGATGAGAGGCTGGAGGACAACACAACTCTTCCTTCCTCTCCTCTGAAAGCCTTTTTCAATGTACTGGTTGGTCAGAATGAACACGCACGGACGCACGTTATTCCCAGTGAGACAGAGTACTGCAGATTACGTTTAGTCTAAATCAAAACCTAATCTCTCCCTCTGTTCACTTCACTGATTTACTGGTGCTTTTTCATCTGACAGATTGTTCCCACATTCATCATCGGAAGAACCGTCAGATAAGACACTGTATAGACAAACAATAGCGCATCATCAAATAAATAATACACTGAAATAATACACTGAAATAAATGGGTCAATCCATCCAAAATAGCTTGCGGGAAGGAAGATCTACTCTGTCGTCTGTAGAGAACTGTGTACGCAGTACATATACTAACTAATTCAGAATATTAACACATTTCCAGAGGGTGCATCGTACACCTTCAGTGGATGAATGTCACTCGGCATTATCTATAAATAAATGAAACACTTTTTATCAATGATTTATGAACATGTTATCCCTGTGTGTACTTAGAGTGCATCATATCTATCTGGGGTTCCTTTCAGCTTTAAACTCAAACCTTAGACAATGACGGCATACTACAGTCCTTACTACCACAGCCATAGATAAATATAGCTTTCTTTCAGTCGATTACTTGGCGTCACCATAAGGGAACCAGAATATAATATACCATAATATGCCTCCAGAGCGTGTAACTTAGTTCCCTTATGGTGATGCCTTGTTCCCTCCTTCACAGAACCAAGGTCACGAAAGTCACCTGGACATTAACCAACTTGAGAAACCAAAAAAGGATATTTCTCTGTTTCTTTCCAATCTACTCATGGCAACTCAGGAAGTGACACACAGTCTGTGTTCCAAATAGCACTGTATTCCCTATATAGTGCACTACATTTGAGCAGGGCTATGGTCATAAGTAGTGCACTATAAAGGGAACAGGAAGTGACACATAATTTTTGTTCCAAATAGCACTGTATTCCCTATATAGTGCACTACATTTGAGCAGGGCTCTGGTCATAAGTAGGGCACTATAAAGGGAACAGGGTGCCATTTGGGACACAGACACAGTCTAACTACCAGTAACCTTATGTAAGAAGTAGTGGTACCAGTATGAGAAATATAAACCCTGCTACTTTATTCAGCTGTAGACTACACTGGTGTTTTCCCAGATAACACCCCTGACACCTAATCCTGTCTGATCTCACCTGGGGTCATCACCATAGCAACCCTAGACCATCCCATAGCAACCCTAGACCCCACCCAAACATTCTAATCAGGTGACAGGTGCCTTGCCTTAGTATCACCACTCATATTAGGATGTCTGCAGACATTGGGTAACTTACAATTAGCTTAACGTATGTCTATAGCCAGTGGGATTTTGGTCATCTAGGCTACTAATATTAGCTACTTGTACATCAGCATTCTAAGGAGCTTGATCTATTCACACTGTAGGCTACTCACTATGTTGTGGGATGTCTGCATGTGGCCTAGCGTCATTACACACAGTACAACTATGATGTTACTAGGAGAGTGCAATGTACGCTACAATACTAACATTACAATAGATCATTATTTTGAAAATCTGAGATGACAGTGTTGTTAAGAAAAGGCTAAGCTTGTGTTTGAATATATTTATTTCATTTCATTTGCGATTTTCATGAATAGGAAAAGTTTCTAGGGGTATTTATGTCCGCTGCGTTATGCTAATGCATTTGAGGCAATGATTACGCTCCCGGATACGGGATTGCTCGTCGCAAGAGGTTAAATCTTTTAAATAAAAAAAAATCTCACTTTGGCGCATGTCATCAACATCACCTACAAGGCATGAATGTAGAACGTTGCAGGAAATCCCAGTAGGAAATGAATTGAACGGTCAGACATGGTCTTGGTCTATGGAATATAGAATAGTATTGATCTCTGTACTCCGGGTCATTTTGTCTATTTTCAAATCGTAATTAATATTCCATCTCTGTATGGCTGCAAGCCGGGGCGAGGTGTGTGTCTGTGTGTGTGTGTGTGTGTGTGTGTGTGTGTTAGTGATTTATGCTTGATCCGACAATGCGGTGCGGAGGCTCCGTACAGAAGATGTGACGCAATTGCTGTGCGCCTCCCAAATGTTGTAACAATATCTCAGAAGAGGTAAGGTATTGTCTTTTTCTTTAGCCAGTTGCTCGTAATTAGCAGGCTGGCTATAGAGATTAGCTCTGAATCACTACGAGTGATACGTTTTACATTTGAGTCATTTAGCAGATGCTATTTTCAAGAGTGACAGGAGCAATTAGGGTTAAGTGCCTAGCTCAAGGGCACATCGACAGATGCTTCACCTAGTTGGCTCAGGGATTTAAACCATTGACCTTTCGGTTACTGACCCAAGACCCTTAACCTGCTAGGACACACTTTGCTCTGCTCTGCTCCCCGAAGCTCAAGAAGTATGTCTGTTCTGACTTCCGCGGAGGCCGCATCACTGTAGATGCTGCATGGCCACTGCAGAGGCTGGATTGACCATAAATTGGCTTGTGTGTGAGGGGTTTTCAACATCCAGTGGAACTAATTAGCTCCTTCTATTCCATGCCCCCCCCCTTCTCCTCTCTCCAGTCCTCCTTCCCCCTCTGCCGGTACCCATCCCCTCTTCTAGCTGCTTCATTTCAATGTCCCTGCCTCCCCCATTCTCCCCCCCCTCTCTCCTTTCCACTCTCCCACCATCCTCCTACCCCAGACGCACCACCAAACAGTCTGAACCCGGCCACCAGTCTAACCCGGAGGACCTTCCCACGGGGAATGCTTTGACCCCGCTGAGACACCATTTGTGACCTTTTGAAAAGCAGGGCCATGGTATTAAACTCCATCATCATCAGAGACTGTGTGTGTGTGTGTGTGTGTGTGTGTATGTGTGTATGTGTGTGTGTGTGTGTGTGTGTATGTGTGTGTGTGTGTGTGTGTGTGTGTGTGTGTGTGTGTGTGTGTGTGTGTGTGTGTGTGTGTGTGTGAGAGAGATAGGTAGGGAGAGGGAGAGAGCGAGAGAGAGAGCGAGAGAGAGAGCGAGAGAGAGAGCGAGAGAGAGAGCGAGAGAGCGAGAGAGCGAGAGAGAGCGAGAGAGCGAGAGAGAGAGAGAGAGAGAGAGAGAGAGAGAGAGAGAGAGAGAGAGAGAGAGAGGAGGGGAGAGGCTGAATCTGTCAAGCTAAATAAGCTCAGCCAGCACCCAACTAGATGAGTTCAGTCAGTTCAGCTTAGTGATGAGGCTGTATGTAGTGTGTTTGGTAAAGCCTGATGTCTCCACCAGCTGTAGTGCTGCCAAATATGTTCGTTTCACTGCACTGGGGATCCCGGGTTTCTTAGCGATGTGTTAGAGGCTATCTCTTTCTGCAGCCAACATACGCACGCACGTACGCACACACAAACGAGCTGGCAGAAAATGTAAGTTCCAAAGTATAGTGTTAAATTCGGTTGTTAGACAATAATGAGGAGCCCAGGAGAAGAATGGAAGATGGCCGGAGGACTGCTATCTTCCCACACAGTGGCAATAGGATCTGGCTCCTACAGATACCTTCTCACGCCACAGATGCTGTGAGATGTGCGAGCTCAGACAGGATGTCGAATCGTGCCAGAGAGGAGGGTTCGTTACCGCCACCAATAGCACGGGTGGTGAAATTACATTTAGAGTTAAAAGCTAGGTAATAGCGAGTGTGTACAAGCTAGCTAGTGTGTAATAGGGAAAAGGCTATAAGGACACGCCTGATGCCCAAACCGATATGTCATTTCAGAACATTTAGGGCTAGGTTAAGGTAAGAGTCCGTTTTATGTTTTGGCTAGTCGGTTTAAGCGTCAGCTGTGTCCTTATAGCCTCTCCCTTGTACTAGCTAACTGCACAAGCAACAGTGGTTAACATAACGCCCCGGACCAGAGCTAGTGCGCCAACTTGTATATGCGTAGCACACTGATGCCCTGGAACAAAGCTACTGACTCACGCAACACACGAGACCAACACATGTCTACAGGCTGAGCACATCCCATTTCAGGTGCAAAAATACCGTCTGAGATCCACGCGCAAACGCTTCGAAGTGCTCCACTTCCTCTCTCCCAATCTTTCTCTCTTGCTATGGCTCTTCACATAACTTCCGGGGGAGAGGAGAGGAGAGGATGGGAGAGGAGAGGGAGAGGAGAGGAGAGGAGAGGAGAGGAGAGGAGAGGAGAGGAGAGGAGAGGAGAGGAGAGGAGAGGAGAGGAGAGGAGAGGAGAGGAGAGGAGAGGAGAGGAGAGGAGAGGAGAGGAGAGGAGAGGAGGGCAGTATTAGTCTGGTGGTGAAGAGCTGTGAGGAAGATTCACTCTGCTCTGCTACCTCTGGTCTCTCTGACTCTTTCATCTCAGGCCTTACATAAAGCCTTACTTCACTAGATAACACCTAGCTGACTGTCTGGGCGAAGACACACACGCACGTAAATGCACACACATACGTAAAAACACTGTTGAAACATCAGTTTGATGTTACTTTAACATAATCCTCCGTATTCAGCGTTCTGATTGGCTATCAGTATGATGTCAATTCTGAGACTTAACGCTGTCATGATGTTGCTCAGCGGGAGGTATCAGGGGCTCAGTAGGCCTTCCTATTGGCTGGTGGCACTCTCAGTAAGACTCTCTATTGGCTGGTGGCTCTGGAGGCTTTGTGGGGTGAGCAATAAGACTTTACAGTGATGCAGGGGTAAAGAGGAGGGGATGGCAGGTATGGAAGGAGGGGGAGGGGCATATGTTTGGGGGATGGGGAGGCATGAGGTTCAATCCCATCAAGTGAGGCAATGGTGCGGAGCGCATGCTGGAGCAGAGGCTTGAGGGAGAGAAAACGAGAGGGGGGGGGAGATAGAAGATAGAGAAAGAGGCTGATTTCCTAATGGCTACTTATGCAGGGCCATTAGCAATGATGGTGGCGGCCAATGTTATTAAGCTGGAGGGGTTGAATGAAGGATGAGGGAAAGATGGAGGAAGGATCAGGAAACCTCTGGGTCACCTTTTACACATCCTTCAAATAATACAACAGGTTAGAGGCACTGGCAGGGATAGAGGGATGAAAGAGGAGTGATAGAGGTGTGGTGTAGAAAGAGAGAGATAGCGAGAGAACACACTGACAACACCCACAAAACAAAGAAGCAAACCCAACAAGGTGGAGAGAGACGGCTGTCTGAGAGAGCTGGCTTCACTCCAGACGGAGAGAGAGAAACACACAGCCCAGCTAACAGTACTGAAGGAGGAGAGAAAGGAACATGGCCCAGCTAACAGTACTGAAGGAGGAGAGAAAGGAACATGGCCCAGCTAACAGTACTGAAGGAGGAGAGAAAGGAACATGGCCCAGCTAACAGTACTGAAGTAGGAGAGAAAGGAACATGGCCCAGCTAACAGTACTGAAGGAGGAGAGAAAGGAACATGGCCCAGCTAACAGCACTGAAGGAGGAGAGAAAGGAACATGGCCCAGCTAACAGCACTGAAGGAGGGAGAGGAACATGGCCCAGCTAACAGTACTGAAGGAGGAGAGAAAGGAACATGGCCCAGCTAACAGCACTGAAGGAGGGAGAGGAACATGGCCCAGCTAACAGTACTGAAGGAGGAGAGAAAGGAACATGGCCCAGCTAACAGCACTGAAGGAGGAGAGAAAGGAACATGGCCCAGCTAACAGTACTGAAGGAGGAGAGAAAGGAACATGGCCCAGCTAACAGCACTGAAGGAGGAGAGAAAGGAACATGGCCCAGCTAACAGCACTGAAGGAGGGAGAGGAACATGGCCCAGCTAACAGTACTGAAGGAGGAGAGAAAGGAACATGGCCCAGCTAACAGCACTGAAGGAGGGAGAGGAACATGGCCCAGCTAACAGTACTGAAGGAAAGGAACATGGCCCAGCTAACAGTACTGAAGGAAGAGAAAGGAACATGGCCCAGCTAACAGTACTGAAGGAGGAGAGAAAGGAACATGGCCCAGCTAACAGCACTGAAGGAGGAGAGAAAGGAACATGGCCCAGCTAACAGTACTGAAGGAGGAGCTAAAATAACACAGCCCAGCTAACAGTAATGGAGGAGGAGAGACAGGAACATGGCCCAGCTAACAGTACTGAAGGAGGAGAGAAAGGAACATGGCCCAGCTAACAGTACTGAATGAGGAGAGAAAGGAACATGGCCCAGCTAACAGTAATGAAGGAGGAGAGACAGGAACATGGCCCAGCTAATAGTACTGAAGGAGGAGGTGAGAAAGCTGAGGCGTGACAGAGAGCAGGGGCCAGATTTAGAAAGCAAAACATTAGAAAAAAACCTAAGAAGTTTCTTAAGGAAAAGAATATGACTTTCATATAATAGTTCATAAGTGCAATTCCTCAAAACGTTCTTAGGACATCATAGTTTTCCTAGGAACGTCATAAATATCTTTCCTAAGAACTTCGCAAATATCTTATGTGGCACTGACATTAGTGGCGTGTTTGAAACCAATAAATAAGCCTATGTGACAGGGATGATAGGATTTGGTCCACTTTAATAAAGTGTTGATATTTACATTTAATTACATTTATCTGCTTTATGACTCAAGAACATACTTTTTTAGTTTGTTCGCAAACCCTTTATGCACAAAAACAAACATTATTTTTCTCATATTATAGCCTGAAGTCACTCACAAGAACACTTGAAGTGATGGTGGAGGAAATAACAGCCAGGAAACAGTTGCTGTTGGGGAGACTCGATAACTGCTGGGTCAATGCAGAGACCAAAAGGAGAGGATGGGTGAGAGTGACCGAGTCGGGGGTATGGCAAGGAACAGTGACGCCGCCGTACAAAATAGTGATCCGACATCAAGTCAGCTGCTAAGCAAAAGGGAGCTGAGAGACCATTCATATGGACCAGCCGGAGAAGAAGGTGTTGTCCATGACAGGAGAGATGGTGGCGGTCGAATTGCTCGACCAGTAAGTTCGGTAGCTAACTAGCTAACGCGTAATGAAATTATAGCCACCATACCTAACGATGTTAACGTTAGCCAAGTTCTTCTTTCCAAATTGACGAGCTAACGCTAGTTACGTAACACTTCTAGAATATTGTAATATGTTGTTATTTACTAGCTAGGTAGATAATGCGCGTTTAATGAGTTTTCTTGCTGTATTTAAATGTCCGGTAACCAAGTGTGTCTGTGGCGCAAGAAAATGTTCATGGCTGCAAAAGTATCCATTCGTTAATTACATTTCCAAGAAGAAATCCTGAAACGTTATTGTTAAGAATCTTTTTTCTTAGTAAGAAACATAGGAAAAATATTAAGAACATTGCCAATAACTTTATTGAGGAACAGCAACTTTGCTTAATATTCTTCTTAAGGCTCTAGTTAAAGATAAAATGGCAGTTAAGAAGAAATGTCTTCCTAAGAAGGTTTTGTGAATCCGGCTCCAGGATACTCCCCCAGAGAATCCAGCAGAACAGCCCACCTCCGACCCGGACCACAACCTCAACACCACAATGGTACAGACAACACAGGACACACCAACCCAACAGACCCCACCCACTCCTAACAACCCCAGTCAGCTTCCCCGATAGCCCTCCTGACAACTCCCACACATCCACCGAGGACACATAAAAGCCAGAGATTGTGCTCCTCATTGACTCAAGGCAGTGATTGAAAAAGCTTCGTCCACCTTCCCAAATGCACAAGTGGTCATCTCCACTCTGCTAACAAGAAAATACATTCACCCTGCCACCATACAGCGGGTTAATACAAGAACTTCCCAGGACTGTGCCTCAAAACCTAATGTCTACCTGCCCCACCACTCCACCCTGGACTTGAACAGCCTTTACAGCCAGGTCCACCTCTACAAGGCAGCAAACACAACTTTTGCCAGGAACCTGAAGGATGTCACCCTCAACCGCAGCCACAGCACCTCACACAGGAGCAACTAAACAACGGACATCCCTCCCAGACCTGCAAGATCCCCTCCCGAAGTACCTGCACCAAGAGAACCTACGCCAAGAGGACCTACACCAAGACCACAGCATCATCAGCCACACCCCCCCCACCCCAGATCAGACCTATGCCCCTTCTACCCCACCCCATGCCAACCGCCCCTGCAGTAAAGACTTCAACATGACAGTCGCACGTATACCCAGGCCATGAGCAAAGAAACAGGCCCAACCCCCACCAATACACACGCCCAAGCCCCATTCTGCAACCTAAAAGTTCTATATCAGATGCTCAACATGCTCTGCTCACACCTACTGGAATGGTCTGGATCTGAACGACATGAAAACAACACTAGACCCTATGGAACACAAAGTTTTTACTATCTCATCCTGGAATATACAATATCTGAGGTCATCTGCAAATCAAATCAAGCAAATCAAAGAAATTGGAAATACAGACATTGTCATCCTACAAGAGACATGGTAGAGAGGAGACGAACCCACTGGTTGCCCTCTAGGTTACAGAGAGGTGGTAGTCCCATCCACCAAACTACCAGGTGTGAAACAGGGAAGACACACAGGGGGTATGGTAATTTGGTATAAAGCAGACCCAACCCACTCTATTAAATTAGTCAAAACTGGAACATTTAACATCTGGCTAGGAGTTAATAAGGAAATGATCTCAGCAGAGAAACATGTGTGTGATAACTATATCCCCCCAATAGAATCCCCATATTTTAACGATGACAGCTTCTCCATCCTAGAGGGGAAGGTCAACCATTTCCAGGCCCAGGAACATGTACAACTCAGTGGCGAAGTAAGTGTCACAACTGAACAAGAACTTGACACTCTCAGCACACAGGACGACAAGCACCTACCTGGAGGTGACAGTATTCCTTCCCAAATATGCCCCCCGAGACACAACTATGACAATGGTATCCTAAATGAGATTATGAAATATAAAGACTACACATTCCAATTGGCTATACTTAAACTCTTTAACATCATCCACATCTCTGGCATTTCCCCCAAAATTTGGAACCAAGGACTGATCACCCCAATCCACAAAAGTGGAGACAAATGTGACCCCGTTAACTACCGTGGGATATGCATCAACAGCAACCTTGGGAAAATCCATTGCATCAATAATCGCAGACTCGTACATTTCCTCAGAGAAAACAACGTACTGAGAAAAAGTCAAATGGGCTTTCACCAAATGACCGTACAATAGACCACGTATTCACCCTGCACACCCTAATTGACAAACAAACAAACTAAAACAAAGGCAAAGTCTTTTCATGCTTTGTTGATTTCAAAAAAAGCTTTTGACTCAATTTGACATGTCTGCTATACAAATTGATGAAACGCAGCATTGGCGGAAAAACATACGACCTTATAAAATCCATGTACACAAACAACAAGTGTGCCATTAAAATTGACAAAAAACACACACATTTCTTTCCACAGGGCTGTGGGGTGAGACAGGGATGCAGCTTAAGCCCCACCCTCTTCAACATATATATCAACAAATTGGCGAGGGCACTAGAACAGTCTGCAGCACCCGGCCTCACCCTACTAGAATCTGAAATCAAATGTCCACTGTTTATTGATGATCTGGTGCTTCTGTTGAAAACCAAGGAGGGCCTACAGCAGCACCTAGATCTTCTGTACAGATTCTGTCAGACCTGGGCCCTGACAGTAAATCTCAGTAAGACAAAAATAATGGTGTTACAAAAAAGGTCAAAAAAGGTCAAGGACCACAAATACAAATTTCATCTAGACAATGTTTCCCTAGTGCACACAAAAAAACTATACCTACTATACCTACATCGACACCACAGGTAACTTCCACAAAGCTGTGAAATATCAAGAATGGCCTTCTATGCCATCAAAAGGAATATAAAATTTGACATCCCAATTAGGATCTGGAAAAAAATACTTGAATCAGTTATTCTGTAGAAGACATTGCCCTTTATGGTTGTGAGGTCTGCGGGTCCGCTTACCAACCAAGAATTCACAAAATGTTACAAACACCTAATTGAGTCTCTTCATGCAGAATTCTGCAAAAACATCCTCTGTGTGCAATGTAAAACACCAAATAATGCATGCAGAGCAGAACTAGCCACGGAAAAAGTCAGGAAACTTCCCGCTAGCCATGATTGGCTGAGATAACAAATGGGCTGCTGAGAATGGACATTATTATTATTTTTTAAATTTTACCTTTATTTAACTAGACAAGTCAGTTAAGAACAAATTCATATTTTCAATGACGGCCTAGGAACAGTGGGTTAACTACCTGTTCAGGGGCAGAATGACAGATCTGTACCTTGTCAGCTCAGGGGTTTGAACTTGCAACCTTCCGGTTACTAGTCCAACACTCTAACCACTAGGCTATGCTGCTGCCCCACATGCAGAGATATGAGTTCAGATTGGTCTGCCATGTAGCGCGCTTCTGTCTATAACATGTGCTGGTCTGTGGAGTGGTCCTTGGACACATAAGTGGCAGTCATGATGAGTGTGTTTCATTTGGTGATCTCATGAAGGACAGGAAATACACATAACTGTATCTCTTAAAGTGTACATTTCCCAGTGGTCAGGTTTACATCTAAATATTGTGAAACGTATATGATTAAACATGAAACTATTTGTGAAAAGATGTAATGTGATGTAAATGAGAAAATATGGGTTTTCATATAAAGTTAAAGTTAACCAAATCAATGGCCACGCCCATGCGAGCACAGACATTACGTCGGTGTCATGGACCGCCCTTTTCTCAGACGTGTCTAAAACCCACTCCTGACGAAATTCACACCAGACCACGCAAACCCCGGTGTAAGCTAAGGTTGTAAATGGTTGAATTTCTAAGACCAAAACATGCCTGGTGACGCTGGTGTGTGAAGTGGTTTAAACTACAAGTCTACCAGAGGACAAGACCAGAGAACGTGGAGATTATTCCCACGTTGAAATGGCAAAGAAATCTACAAACTAAAGAATAATTATTCAGACTGCAGCTGTTTAAACACTTTAGTCTGGTAAACGCATCTGATTCAAAGAAGATTTCCGAATGGGACTCTGAAGTACCCATTATAACAATTATACGTGTAGTTGAGAGATGGGAATGTACTGTGTGACTGAGCAAGAAGAATCACTGTCAAGTAAGTCTCACATCATGTGTGAAGGACAAACTGCTGTCACTCTCATTAATTTTCTACTATTTACAGTACAGGCAGTATGCTGTACAGTGACAGTTTCTGTCTGGAATTCACAAGGCTACGGTCTTGATTTGAAATGTCTGCATGTGTATTTCTTGATCTTTCTATTGCTCTGTGTTTCTCCTGTGTGTATTCCTCAGTGTGTGTGTCTCAGTGTGTGTGTAGTTTCACAGTGTGTGTGTGTGCGTATAGAGGCTAGAGGCAGAGCCCCCTGGAGCATGACAGGCCAGCCTCCCCGGAGCCTTATTGGTCATTATCTCCCCTGTCAGAACACACACACATAGAAACACACACACACATGCTTGCACCTAGGCAGCAGGCAGCAGGAAGGCAGGCACACTCACACACCACCAATATCTAACCACATCACACCATATCCCTCTCTGTCAAGATGCTGCCGTTCCATATCTCTATGGAAACCACCGGGAACTCTATGTCATTAACTTCACCTCAATCAATCAATCAATCTGATTATATTTGCAAGGTCCCTTTCACATAATACTGTACACTTATTTACTTGTATATTTCTCATCATAAATGCGATTTGAGTCTGAAACCCCTAGAGAGTGATGCTGAGGCGACAGACAGTCAGTGGAAAGGAACCACTGTCTTTATTTCACTTGAACCACATTAGCACTGCACATGTATAGTCTCTAACCTACAACCTACTCACAGGTGCTGGTGTGACGTTGGGACATTAAACCAGGCTGTGTCCCAAATGGTGCCTTATTCCCTACGTAATGGACTACTCTTCATAGGACTCTGGTCAAAAGTAGTGCACTAGCTAGGGAATAGGGTGCCATTTTTGGAACGCAGCCCCTCTACTCACTGGTGGTGTGTGTGTCTGTGAGACGCCGCGACTTTCAAAAGCACACAGGGAGGATATGGGGTTAAAGTCCAAAAGTCATAGACAGTCAGCACTGTGAAGGGTGGATGAAATAAATATTTTGGGGAGAGGGAGGGATGGATAGAGGGAGAGGGAGGTTAAAGTCACAGCACTGACACTCTCACTGACATCCATCATACATCATGTCTGGCTGCACTGTTATATGTGACCTCTGACCTTACTCACTAGCCAATCATGTCAAGAGTAGTTTTGAAATGGAGGTCTGTAGAGCAGTTACCAACAGGGAATATGTTCTGTAGCCTGGCATTCATCTGCCTGCAAGGAAGTTGTGCAGAATCATCCATCCGTTGGATCAGTGGTATTCAAAGTCGGGGTCGTGGGGAACTGCAGCAAGCTCGCCAATTACTATTTAAAACATTTTAAGAACAAAAGAGTACACATTATTGTATAGGACAATATTCCCAAAATTTGAAAAAGATCATTTGAAAATGTTTACTTTATTGAGTAAATGTATTCATTGGTTTGTTTCCATTTTCATAAGAGATGAAAATTTAATGAATTTAAGGCTATTTGTTGATGTAATTCTTATGAATAAAAGTAGTCCTGAGAAATTCTGTCCCATTCGGAAATACCACTGAACTAGATACTGTTTGAAATGGAACTGACGGCGTTTAAAGCAATAATAAATATTTGATTAAAAATGTTTTACCCCCAATTTTGTGATTACAATCTTGTCTCATCGCTGCATCTCCCCAACGAGTTCAGGAGAGGGGAAGGTTGAGTCATGCGTCCTCCGAAATATGACCCACCAAACATTGGGTCAGAAGTTTACATCCACTCAATTAGTATTTAGTAGCATTGCCTTGAAATTGTTTAACTTGGGTCAAACGTTTCGGGTAGCCTTCCACAAGCTTCACACAATAAGTTGGGTGAATGTTTTCCCATTCCTCCAGACAGAGCTGGTGTAACTGAGTCAGGTTTCTAGGCCTCCTTGCTCGCACATACTTTTTCAGTTATGCCCACACATTTTCTATGGGATTGAGGTCAGGGCTTTGTGATTACCACTCCATTTTACCACAACTTTGGAAGTATGCTTGGGATCATTGTCCATTTGGAAGACCCATTGAGACCAAGCATTAACTTCCCGACTGATGTCTTGTGATGTTGCTTCAATATATCCACATAATTTTCCTCCCTCATGATGCCATCTATTTTGTGAAGGGCACCAGTCCCTCCTGCAGCAAAGCACTCCCACAACATGATGCTGCCACCCCCGTGCTTCACAGTTGGGATGGTGTTCTTTGGCTTGCAAGCCTGGTGTTTATACTTGCGTACTATTGTTTGTACAAATGAACGTGGTACCTTCAGGCGTTTGGAAATTGTGCCCAAGGATGAACCAGGCTTGTGGAGGTCTACAATTTGTTTCTGAGGTCTTGGCTGATTTCTTTTAATTTTCCCATTATGTCAAGCAAATAGGCACTGAGTTTGAAGGTAGGCCTTGAAATACATCCACAGGTACACCTCCAATTGACTCAAATTGTGCCAATTAGCCTATCAGAAGCTTCTAAAGCCATGACATCGTTTTCTGGAATTTTCCACGCTGTTTAAAGGCACAGTCAACTTAGTGTATGTAAACTTCTGATCCACTAGAATTGTCATACAGTGAATTATAAGTGAAATAATCTGTCTGTAAACAATTGATGGAGAAATGACTTGTGTCATGCACAAAGTAGATGTCCTAACCGTCTTGCCAAAACTATAGTTCGTTAACAAGAAAGTTGTGGAGTGGTTGAAAAACGAGTTTTAATGACTCACACCTAAGTGGATGTAAACTTCCGACTTCAACTGTAAATAGATACGCTAGCCTATTAGCCGGGTTATGACTGACGTGTGATCACTGCCCTTGCTAGTTTGAATGTATTGTCATTCGTCCGTTTTTGTCCAAAATATTAATGGGAACTCTAAATCGAATGGCTGGAAGCAGCAAACAACGTACCAGGCCAGCTGTTATTTACAACCTCATAGCAATATTTACCGGACTAACAGGACATGTATTGGTTAATTATATTAATCATGCATTGTGCTGCATCCATCTGTCCTGCCAAATATGTCTGACTCTGTGTCATGGAATGTTGAGTCAAATAGAAACTAATTTCAAAACCTCTTATAAGGTTGGTTTTGATTGCATAAACTGGGAATTTGATATTTTTGGCTGTTATTATGATTATGTCTGTTTGTTTCATATATGCAAATGAGTTAAAACGCTGTCAGTTCCACTTTAAATACTGAGATACATGGACTCACTCCCACTCTCTCTCTCTCTCTCTCTCTCTCTCTCTCTCTCTCTCTCTCTCTCTCTCTCTCTCTCTCTCTCTCTCTCTCTCTCTCTCTCGCTCTCTCTCTGGTAAAGGTAAGTATATAAAACATACTGTATATGAGGATTATTTAGAGTTAATACGGTATAGGTCCGCATCACAGGAGGCTGCTGAGGGGAGGACGGCTCATAATAATGGATGAAATGGAATGACATCAATGCATTTGAAATCATTCTCCTGATTCTGCTCCAGCCATTACCACGAGCCCGTCCTCCCCAATTAAGATGCCACCAACCTCCTGTGGTCCCCATACTATTTTAATGTTGAAAGAGAAATGTTGTATGTACTGTATAGTATATATTTTATAACAGTGTTAATGTGGATCACTAAATAAAAATAAACAACTGAATTTGGCTTGGATAGATGGTGGTTGTCTATTAAAGTAAAACTATTATTTATGGTTAAACTAAGGACAGCAGGAGAGAGGGAGAGCAAGAAGAAGAGGGAGAAAGGGAAGGAAAGGGGAGAGGGAGGGATGGAGAGAATCTGGTCGGGAATACTCTCCTGAGGTTTTTGAGAAACATTGTGGCTTTAAATCCAGTTGGAACCAGCTATAGCCTGTGGCCAAAACAATGTGTCTGTGTGTGTGTGTGTGTGTGTGTGTGTGTGTGTATGTGTGTGTGTGTGTTTGTGTGTTTGTGTGTGTGTGTGTGTGTGTGTGTGTGTGTGTGTGTGTGTGTGTGTGTGTGTGTGTGTGTGTGTGTGTGTGTGTGTGTGTGTGTGTGTGTGTATCGACTGAGGATGCCAGTGGAGGAGATACGGGTTTTAAAAACGTATCACTTCCTTCAATAGTTATTTTTTCTAATTTAAATGTATACAATCATTACTCCAAGGTATTATTCTACACACTCACGCACGCACACGCATATACACAGACAGAAACACACACACATTAGTGGGGACTCCCCCAGTTATCTCCTCTAGGAGGTAGGAGGAAGGCTATGGTGGCATACGTGTGATGGACAGGCAGACTGGAGGGCTGTCACACAAACACACACACACACACACACACACACAAACACACACACACACACACACACACACACACACACACACACACACACACACACACACACACACACACACACACACACACACACACACACACAAACACACAAACACACACACATCCTGCTCATGTGGCCAAATTGCTGTCGCCAGGGGCGACAATAGCTTGGTGTGCTTCTCTCTCTCTCTCTCTCTCTCTCTCTCTCGCTCTCTCCATCTCTATCTACCCTTCTCTTCTGTGCAATCTCTTCTAAAGGGCGGTGCGTGCTATGGGGCTCAGCAGGATCCTGTGTTCTCCTCCTCTCCTCCTCCCTTCCTCCTCTCTCTCTTTTTGTGTTCCTCAGCTCAGCCCTCCGGCCAGACATTCTAAAATTAGAGAGGAGAGTCCTACACACAGCATCACTAGATATACAGTAGTGGACTGTACAGATACAGGGACATGTGCCACTCTGCAGTCACTTTCCCTCCATCCCGCAATCTCGTTCACATCCTTTCTGCTATGGGACATGTGACTTGTCTACTCTGAGCTTGTGTACATCGCAAGTAGTAACAACAGCTAACAGCCCTGCTCCCAAATCCTGCATTTAGGAAAGTCGTTTGATAGTCTTAATGATATTGAATGATTTTTATTATTCCTCAGTGAGGTCCTACCTGTACACAATTACTACCACTACTAATCTCTAACTCCATCCTGCAGTTACAGGAAATGATCTGTTCTCCACTGAGACACAAATACATGATGTGAGCTTTAAATCCTTTAACCACTCTGAATGACTCTATGAGATATGTTATTACAGAGGGAAACACACACACACACACTCTTAGAGAGGAAGAAAAACACACAACTGCTGCCACATGTCTGCCTAAACTAGACCTGAAGGAAGGGATCTTACTAACTGATTTGCATGCATACATATGCACCGTCACATAGATGAGTAGTCTCACATAGTCGCGCACACACACATAAATGCCCACACACACTCACACCGTGTGCCTGTAAAGTCAATAACATTATCCTCTCTCTGTCTCCTTGGCTTGCTGGGTTATTAGGATGGAGAGCTGGATGTCTGCCCCTCTCTATCTCGCTAGCTAGCCTGTAGTCTCAGACGGTGGTCACTAACGAACGTTTTCACCGCTGCAGGAGCTGTGTTTATTTTGCTCTATTCCGGGACAATGTGGACCGTCCGGACTTTCAATGTAACAACTCTTTGCTTCCAGAGGACGACAGGGGCAAAGGGGCTGCCCTTAGCAAACAAGTAGGGAACTTACACAAGCTACTGGGGAATCCACTCCCCGCCTACTTTATCTTTCTCTTCTACTCCAGTTGCTGGATGCCAGTCTAGCCTGGTGGGAGTGTCGCCGCCGTGTCGTCTCTCCTCAGTCGACTGGCCAGTGCTCTGCAGGGATCCTTCCCCGAAGGGGTCTCTCCTTTCCCTGGAGAACGGAGTTAGTAGGTTGCATCTAAACGACTTAGTAGATGTTCCTATTCTTAATCCTACCAACCAGCCATGGAGGCACCGCATTCGCCGTGGAAGTCGAAAGCAGCAGACTTTGGCAATAGGGGCCTCCTTGGCGATGGGACGGATACAGATTTCAAACGGCTTCGCCGGCCTGGATCCGGAGGTTCTGGCGCCTTCATCCCTGGGGGCTATCGCTTTGAGATCGGATCCGAAGGTAGCTGCGCCTCTGGGGGCTTCTACAGCAGATTCAGATCTTCAGAGCATCAGACTGTGAAGGTGTCTGAGACTCCGGCCCCCTAGAATCCATTGTGGCTGGCTCGGGTCCATCGGGCCCCACCTCCCAACTATCCTTGAAGGGTCTTCTAAATGACTCGAGGCGAAAGAAAGGCCAGATCTCCTCAACCATTTAACCAGCTATAGTCTCTTTGGTGACAAAACATCTCGGTTCCTAGGGGAAAAGACCCTGTACTATCCTGGATCACGAGTACAGGACATTAAAAGGCTGCTTCCTACCATTCTACAACTGTTGCCGGGGGCTGGCACTGCCGTAGTCCATGTGAGGTCAAACAACATTAGGAGGGCTAGCTCAGGACTGCTAAAAATTGATTTTAAAGCTCTGAAAGATTCCAAAAAGCGGCCAATTGTTTTAGGCCCAGTAACATCACTGTGCTTGCTGTGAAAGATTCAGCAGGCTACTGGCATTACACAATTGGCTAAAAGACAACTGTAGCTCTGTTGGCAAACATTTATAGATAACTTTGACACCTTTTGGAAACAGAAGATGCTCTACAGGAATCATCTTGGCTCCTGGACCCTGTCCGCGCATTTCAAGGCTGCGTTGAGACAATGACTAATCAGTGACCCAAGCCCTGCTCAGATAATCCCCACCATTGTGTCGCTGAGTTGCAAATGTACTGCTGCAAATGTACATTGTACCAGGGGTGTTGGCAGTCATAATGTAAGTAATCTAATTTATGTCCATCTATCTCCCCTGAATGCCTCTGTCAATACTACAGCTATTGACAGCAGTAATCATGCTCCTATGAACCTGAGTTATACTGTTAGCACTGAGGCGGTTTGCTCTACTAGGAAGTCCACTGTGTGAAGGATCACCCTGCACAATCAGCTCAAACATAAATATCACTGTCATGTCTACCTCTGATAAGCCTCCCAATAAAGCAATAAAAACAATCAAGTCTTCCAGAAAACTGCAAAATAAAAATAGGGCACATTAACATACGTAGCCTAAGAAACAAGGTGAATGAAATCGATAACTTGCCAGTAACAGATAACATTCATACAGTGGAAAAAAATAAATGTTTTCAGCATCTTCCGAAGAGACAGGGATGCCAAAAGTAGAGGTGTTTCCATTCATGTTCAGAGTCATATTCCTGTAAAGCTTAGAGGGGATCTAATTTAAAAGGCTGTTAAAGTTTTATGGCTACGGGTTCACCTGCCTCACCTGAAGCCCATTCTGGTGGGAATCAGCTATAGACCACCAAGTGCTAAGAGTCAGTATCTGGATGTGGTGTGAAATGCTTGATAATGTATGTGATATCAACAGATGTGATATAAACTTTCATCAAGCTGCCCACTCAAGAAAAAGCTTCAAACTGTAACCAGTGCCTGCAACCTGGTTCAGGTTATCAGTCAACCTACAAGGGTATTTATAAACAGCACAGGAATGAAATCATGCACATGTATTGATTGATCACATCTTTACTAACGCTGCAGAAATCTGCTCTAAAGCACTATTCAAATCCATGTAGTGATCATAGTAGCCATATCTAGGAAAACTAAAGTTCCAAGGGCTGGGCCTAATATAGTGTATAAAAGGTCATACAATAAGTTTTGTAGGGATTTATGTGTTGAAGAATATTTGCTGGTCTGTGGTGTGTATTGAGGAGAAACCAGAAGCTGCACTCTTCCACCTCCACTTATGCAGTGGGGCAAAAAAGTTTTTAGTCAGCCACCAATTGTGCAAGTTCTCCCACTTAAAAAGATGAGAGAGGCCTGTAATTTTCATCATAGGTACACTTCAACTATGACAGACAAAATGAGAAAAAAAAATCGCATTGTAGGATTTTTAATGAATTTATTTGCAAATTATGGTGGAAAATAAGTATTTGGTCACCTACAAACAAGCAAGATTTCTGGCTCTCACAGACCTGTAAATTCTTCTTTAAGAAGCTCCTCTGTCCTCCACTCGTTACCTGTATTAATGGCACCTGTTTGAACTTGTTATCAGTATAAAAGACACATGTCCACAACCTCAAACAGTCACACTCCAAACTCCACTATGGCCAAGACCAAAGAGCTGTCAAAGGACACCAGAAACAAAATTGTAGACATGCACCAGGCTGTGAAGACTTAATCTGCAATAGGTAAGCAGCTTGGTTTGAAGAAATCAACTGTGGGAGCAATTATTAGGAAATGGAAGACATACAAGACCACTGATAATCTCCCTCGATCTGGGGCTCCACGTAAGATCTCACCCCGTGGGGTCAAAATGATCACAAGAGTGGTGAGCAAAAATCCCAGAACCACACGGGGGGACCTACTGAATGACCTGCAGAGAGCTGGGACCAAAGTAACAAAGCCTACCATCAGTAACACACTACGCCACCAGGGATGCAAATCCTGCAGTGCCAGCCGTGTCCCCCTGCTTAAGCCAGTACATGTCCAGGCCCGTCTGAAGTTTGCTAGAGAGCATTTGGATGATCCAGAAGAAGATTTGGAGAATGTCATATGGTCAGATGAAACCAAAATATAACTTTTTGGTAAAAACTCAACTCGTCGTGTTTGGAGGACAACGAATGCTGAGTTGCATCCAAAGAACACCATACCTACTGTGAAGCATGGGGGTGGAAACATCATGCTTTGTGGCTGTTTTTCTGCAAAGGGACCAGGATGACTGATCCGTGTAAAGGAAAGAGTGAATGGGGCCATGTATCGTGAGATTTTGAGTGAAAACCTCCTTCCATCAGCAAAGGCATTGAAGATGAAACGTGGCTGGGTCTTTCAGCATGACAATGATCCCAAACACACCGCCCGGGCAACGAAGAAGTGGCTTCGTAAGAAGCATTTCAAGGTCGTGGAGTGGCCTAGCCAGTCTCCAGATCTCAACCCCATAGAAAATCTTTGGAGGGAGTTGAAAGTCTGTGTTGCCCAGCAACAGCCCCAAAACCTCACTGCTCTAGAGGAGATCTGCATGGAGGAATGGGCCAAAATACCAGCAACAGTGTGTGAAAACCTTGTGAAGACTTACAGAAAACGTTTGACCTCTGTCATTGCCAACAAAGGGTATATAACAAAGTATTGAGATAAACTTTTGTTATTGACCAAATACTTATTTTCCACCATAATTTGCAAATAAATTCATAAAAAATCCTACAATGTGATTTTCTGGATTTGTTTTCTCATTTTGTCTGTCATAGTTGAAGTGTACCTATGATGAAAATTACAGGCCTCTCTCATCTTTTTAAGTGGGAGAACTTGCACAATTGGTGGCTGACTAAATACTTTTTTGACCACTGTAATCCAAGTAGAGTCAGGCATTCCCCAGGGCAGCTGTATAGGCCACTTTACTTTTTTCAATCTTTACTAATGACCTGCCACTGGCTCGTAGCAAAGCCTGTGTGTCTATGTATGCTGATGACTCAACACTATACACATCAGCTACCACAGGAAGTGAAATCGCTGCAACACTTAACAAAGAGTTTACAGTCAGTTTAAGAATGGCTGGCAAGAAATAAGTGAGTCCTAAATATTTCAAAAACTAAAAGCATTGTATTTGGCACAAATCATTCACTAAACTAAATATTGTAATGAATAATGTGGAATGTGAATAATGTGGAAGTTGAGGAGACTAAACTGCTTGGATAAACCCTGGATTGTAAACTATCATGGTCAAAACATATTGATGCAACAGTAGCTAAGATGGGGAGAAGTCGGTCCATAATAAAGTGCTGCTCTTCCTTCTTAACAATGCTATCAACAAGGCATGTCCTACAAGCTCTAGTTTTGTCGTACCTGGACTGTCCAGTCGTGTGGTCAGATGACAAAAATATAAAAATTGGCCCAGAACAGTGCAGCACAGCTGGCCTTAAATGTACACAGAGCGCTAACAATACCAATATTTATGTCAATCTCTCCAGGCTCAAAGTATAGGAGAGATTGAATTCATCACTTCTTGTATTTGTGAGAGGTATTTACATGTTGAAAGCACCGAGCTGTCTGTTTAAGCTACTAGCACACAGTTCAGACACCCATGCATTCCTCACAAGACATGCCAGCAAAGGTCTCTTCACAGTCCAGAACAGACTATGGGAGGTGCACAGTACTACATAGAGCCATGTCTACATAGAACTCTATTCCACATCAAGTAACTAATTTAAAACTAATTTCAAATCTGATTTAAAAAACAGATAAAAATACACCTTATGGAACAGCGGGGACTGTGAAGAGACACACACACAGGCAAAGACACATACTTACACACACATACATGATAACATATGGACTATACACACATAGACATGAATTTTGTGTTGTAGATATGTGGTAGAAGAGTAGTGGCCTGAAGGCACAGACTTAATGTGTTGTGAAATCTGTTCTGAAATGTATTGTAATGATTTTTTAAATGGTTTTGCTGGACCCCAGGAAGAGTAGCTACTGCCTTGGCAGGAACTAATGGGGATCCATAATAAATACAAATACAAATTACACTTATAAATGAAAGGGGTGAGTGGACGAGTGTCAGAGAGAGGGAGCGAGTGATCAGGCTCCTTTTTAATGAAGTGCTGAGTATGTCCATTTCAAGAACACGTCAAGGACCTCTCTCTCTCTCTCACTCCCTCCTTCGCTGAGTAATCTCTCCTTCTCTAGATTCTACTCTCGGAAACGTATGCTGGAAAACGAATAAGAAATATAAATGACTGAACAGCGTCTCTCTCTACCTCTCAGAACCCCTTCCCTCCCTCTATCTCTATCTCCATCCATGCCTTTCTCTCTCCTACTCTCTCCACCAGCAGCAGAACCTACACCAGAGGGCTAACTCACTCTTCTAGCTGAGTGGGAACGGGAGCACCTTTAAGACCAAAGGAAAGCACTGAGAACTCGTTCAACCCCAGACACCAACTTGTAAAAGAACAGGCCCAGAGCTATGAATGTAATAATCTGATTGACAACTCATAATGTTCTAAAGCAGCACACACACACAATGTCTCTCTCTCCACACACACACACACATGCACACACACACACACACACACACACACACACACACACACACACACACACACACACACACACACACACACACACACACACACACACACACACACACACACACACACACACACACAATGTCTCTCTCACACACACACACACACACACACACACACACACACACACACACACACACACACACACACACACACACACACACACACACACACACACACACACACACACACACACACACACACACACACACACACACACACACAGGACAGTATAAGGATGTCCAGATAGTTTTCCCCTGGGGGGGATGAGATGAATCTAACATCAGTGTCACTCACAGGGCTGGTTGTGTGTGTGGTTTGTTCTGGACCAGTGTCACTCACAGGGCTGGTTGGGTTGCGTGTGGTGAGTTCTGGACCAGTGTAAATCACAGGGCTGGTTGTGTGTGTGGTGAGTTCTGGACCAGTGTAAATCACAGGGCTGGTTGGGTTGTGTGTGGTGAGTTCTGGACCAGTGTAAATCACAGGGCTGGTTGGGTTGCGTGTGGTGAGTAGTCGTCTGACTCCAGATGGATGAGGGGTTGAGGCCCCATGTGGAGGACTGCTGTCAGACCTCCCAGGGCTAACTCACTTCCACACCACTGAAGAACATACGCAGCAGGGAGAGGAAAGGAGCACCAAAGCAGAGCTAAAGTGGACGTTTCTTCATGTTTAGGTTGTTACGAATGTGCTGATATAAGTGGATGCATGTGGCATTCCGGCTAAAAATCGATTTTATATCGGAGTTGTACCTGTTGTTCACACGTGTATCTACCCTCTCATTGGCTGGAATGTCCCCGCCTTCTCCCACCTACCGTTGCGGGCATTTATTCCCATTGTTAGAGCGGTCAGTTCATTATCTTGTCAGTATATAGATAATCTTCGATCAATATCACTAGCTATCATTTGCTAACAGGGAAAAAATGTCTAGCTAGCCAACTTGATTCTTCTCTCATGTACTACTAAAGTTAAAAAGCATTGGATTGGTGTAAACATGGGTATTGTTGTTTTGCACCAGTCTCGGCGCTATTCCGTTAAAATCCAAGACACATTGAGATTCACTTATTGACCTAATTTAAAGCTAACCTTACCTATGACCTAGCCATTCACCTTATGTATTACTGTCCCGAGTTGAAAACATTCCAAAAAACTGTACAAATATCTCCTAGCCTCGCCCACACATGCTTTCTTTCCTTAACACTAACACTAAAACTAAAAATTAAATTAAATTACATAAAAACTCAATGGAAATATTTTTTCAAACATAAACTAGCTAATCCGGCCTGAAAACTAACCGAAGCTAAAAATGGAAAAGCTTATAGGAATAAAAACAAACATAAAAACACAAAACTATAATAGCCTGGCCGCAGAGCCACAATGAAGCCACAACGGAACCAAAATGGCATCTCTATAATCCCCTTTCAACAATCTAGCTAGGGCACATAAATCCAAGCACTTTGAGACAGATTTAGTCGTCATTTGCTCAATACCATCAGCCAAGAATCATTCAAGAATCTTCTCTTTGTATATGCCTACCTGGTTAAATAAAGGTAAATAAAATATGGTGTAGTGTCTGGGAAGTTAGAAAGGAATGCCATTCAGAAACAACAGCACTCATCGTGTTCTTTCTGAGGAGACAGACATAACAGTGACAGTAACAGTGTCATAGACAGACCACTGGAGAAATCCTCATCCCACCCCTCGAGGGGAAGGCCAGAGAGAGGGATGGGAAAAATGATTGATGATGATGAAAAGTATCAGAGAAAGAGAGAGAACATGGCTCCCTATGGAGCCAAAAGGCTCATTGAATCAGGCAGTTTAGTGACAATACAGTACCAACCAGAAACAGTAGAGAATACAGTCCCAACCAGACACAGTAGAGAATACAGTCCCAACCAGACACCATAGAGAATATAGTCCCAGCCAGAAGCCATAGAAAATACAGGCCCAACCAGATGCCATAGAGAATACAGTCACAACCAGACGCCATAGAGAATACAGTCCCAGCCAGACGCCATAGAGAATACAGTCCCAGCCAGAAGCCATAGAAAATACTGTCCCAACCAGACACTGTAGAGAATACAGTCCCAACCAGACGCCATAGAGAATACAGTCCCAACCAGACACCATAGAGAATACTGTCCCAACCAGACACAGTAGAGAATACAGTCCCAACCAGACACCATAGAGAATATAGTCCCAAACAGACACAGTAGAGAATACAGTCCCAACCAGACACAGTAGAGAATACAGTCCCAACCAGACACCACAGAGAATACAGTCCCACCAGACACCATAGAGAATACAGTCCCAGCCAGACGCCATAGAGAATACAGTACCAACCAGACACCAGTATACTGTCCCAACCATACCAGTAGAGAATACAGTCCCAACCAGACACCATAGAGAATACAGTCCCAAACAGACACAGTAGAGTATAGAGTCCCAAACAGACACAGTAGACTATACAGTCCCAACCAGACGCCATAGAGAATACAGTCCCAGCCAGAAGCCATAGAGAAAATACTGTCCCAACCAGACACTGTAGAGAATACAGTCCCAACCAGACGCCATAGAGAATACAGTCCCAATCAGACACTATAGAGAATACAGTCCCAACCAGACACCACAGAGAATACAGTCCCACCAGACGCCATAGAGAATACAGTCCCAACCAGACACCGTAGAGAATAAGGTCCCAAACAGACACCGTAGAGAATACAGTCCCAAACAGACACAGTAGACTATACAGTCCCAACCAGACACCACAGAGAATACAGTCCCAGCCAGACGCCATAGAGTATACTTTACCAACCAGACACCGTAGAGTATACAGTCCCAACCAGACACAGTAGAGAATACAGTCCCAACCAGACGCCATAGAGAATACAGTCCCAATCAGACACTATAGAGAATACAGTCCCAACCAAACGCCATAGAGAACACAGTCCCAACCAGACACCACAGAGAATACAGTCCCACCAGACGCCATAGAGAATACAGTCCCAACCAGACACCGTAGAGAATAAGGTCCCAAACAGACACCGTAGAGAATGCTCTCCAAACCAGACGCCATAGAGAATACAGTCCCAAACAAACCTTTAGAGAATACAGTGCCAGCCAGACGCCATAGAGAATACAGTCCCAACCAGACACCGTAGAAAATAAGGTCCCAAACAGACACTGGGGAGAATACTGTCCCAACCAGACAGCATAGAGAATACAGTCCCAACTAGACGTCAAAGAGAATTCAGTCCCAACCAGACACCAAAGAAAATACTGTCCCAACCAGACACCATAGAGAATACAGTCCCAACCAGACACCATAGAGAATACTGTCCCAAACAGACACCGTAGAGAGTACAGTCCCAACCAGATGCCATAGAGAATACTGTCCCAACCAGTTACCGTAGAGAATACAGTCCGAAACAGACACCATAGAGAATACAGTCCCAACCAGACATAGTAGAGAATACAGTCCCAACCAGACACCATAGAGAATACTATCCCAACCAGACACAGTATAGAATACAGTCCCAACCAGATGCCATAGAGAATTCAGTACCAACCAGACATCATAGAGAATGCAGTCGCAAACAGACACCATAGAGAATACAGTACCAACCAGACAACATAGAGAATACAGTCCCAACCAGACATAGTAGAGAATACAGTCCCAACCAGACACAGTTGAGAATACAGTCCAAACCAGACACCATAGAGAATTCAGTACCAACCAGACGTCATAGAGAATGCAGTCCCAACCAGACACCATAGACAATACCTTCCCAAAAAGACGCCATAGAGAATACTGTCCCAACCAGACACCATAGAGAATACAGTCCCAACCAGACACAGTTGAGAATACAGTCCAAACCAGACACCATAGAGAATTCAGTACCAACCAGACGTCATAGAGAATGCAGTCCCAACCAGACACCATAGACAATACCTTCCCAAAAAGACGCCATAGAGAATACTGTCCCAACCAGACACCATAGAGAATACAGTCCCAACCAGACACCCTAGAGAATACAGTCCCAACCAGACATAGTAGAGAATACAGTCCCAACCAGACACAGTTGAGAATACAGTCCAAACCCGACACCATTGAGAATACAGTCCCAACCAGACGCCATAGAGAATTCAGTACCAACCAGACGTCATAGAGAGTACAGTCCCAACAAGACACAGCAGAGAATACAGTCCCAACCAGATGCCGTAGAGAATACAGTCCCAACCAGACACCATAGAGAATGAAGTCTCAACCAGACACAGTAGAGAATCCTGTCCCAAGCAGACACAGTAGAGAATACAGTCCCAACCAGACACCATAGAGAATACAGTCCCAACCAGACACCATAGAGAATACAGTCCCAATCAGACACTATAGAGAATAGAGTCCCAACTAAACACCATAGAGAATACAGTCCCAACCAGACACCGTAGAGAATACAGTCCCAACCAGACACCCTGGAGAATACAGTCCCAACCAGACACCACAGAGAATACAGTCCCACCAGACACCATAGAGAATACAGTCCCAGCCAGAAGCCATAGAGAATACTGTCCCAACCAGACACTGTAGAGAATACAGTCCCAACCAGACACAGTAGAGAATACAGTCCCAAACAGACACAGTAGACTATACAGTCCCAACCAGACACCACAGAGAATACAGTCCCAGCCAGACGCCATAGAGTATACTTTACCAACCAGACACCGTAGAGAATACAGTCCCAACCAGACGCCATAGAGAATACAGTCCCAATCAGACACTATAGAGAATACAGTCCCAACCAAACGTCATAGAGAACACAGTCCCAACCAGACACCACAGAGAATACAGTCCCACCAGACGCCATAGAGAATACAGTCCCAAACAGACACCGTAGAGAATACAGTCCCAACCAGATGCCATAGAGAATACTGTCCCAACCAGTTACCGTAGAGAATACAGTCCCAAACAGACACCATAGAGAATACAGTCCCAACCAGACATAGTAGAGAATACAGTCCCAACCAGACACCATAGAGAATACAGTCCCAACCAGACACAGTATAGAATACAGTCCCAACCAGATGCCATAGAGAATACAGTCCCAACCAGACAACATAGAGAATACAGTCCCAACCAGACATAGTAGAGAATACAGTCCCAACCAGACACAGTAGAGAATACAGTCCAAACCAGACACCATAGAGAATACAGTCCCAACCAGACACCATAGAGAATACAGTCCCAACCAGACACCATAGACAATACAGTCCCAAAACCAGACGCCATAGAGAATACTGTCCCAACCAGACACCATAGAGAATACAGTCCCAACCAGACACCTAGAGAATACAGTCCCAACCAGACATAGTAGAGAATACAGTCCCAACCAGACACAGTTGAGAATACAGTCCCAACCAGACGCCATAGAGAATACAGTCCCAACCAGACACCATAGAGAATACAGTCCCAACAAGACACAGCAGAGAATACAGTCCCAACCAGATGCCATAGAGAATACAGTCCCAACCAGACACCATAGAGAATGACAGTCCCAACCAGACACAGTAGAGAATCCAGTCCCAAGCAGACACAGTAGAGAATACAGTCCCAACCAGACACAGTAGAGAATACAGTCCCAACCAGACACCCTGGAGAATACAGTCCCAACCAGACACCACAGAGAATACAGTCCCACCAGACACCATAGAGAATACAGTCCCAGCCAGAAGCCATAGAGAATACAGTCCCAACCAGACACTGTAGAGAATACAGTCCCAACCAGACACAGTAGAGAATACAGTCCCAAACAGACACAGTAGACTATACAGTCCCAACCAGACACCACAGAGAATACAGTCCCAGCCAGACGCCATAGAGTATACTTTACCAACCAGACACCGTAGAGAATACAGTCCCAACCAGACACATAGAGAATACAGTCCCAACCAGACACAATAGAGAATACAGTCCCAACCAGACACCATAGAGAATACAGTCCCAACCAGACGCCATAGAGAATACAGTCCCAACCAGACACCGTAGAGAATAAGGTCCCAAACAGACACCGTAGAGAATGCTCTCCAAACCAGACGCCATAGAGAATACAGTCCCAAACAAACCTTTAGAGAATACAGTGCCAGCCAGACGCCATAGAGAACACAGTCCCAGCCAGACACCATAGAGAATACAGTCCCAACCAGACACCGTAGAAAATAAGGTCCCAAACAGACACTGGGGAGAATACTGTCCCAACCAGACAGCATAGAGAATACAGTCCCAACTAGACGTCAAAGAGAATTCAGTCCCAACCAGACACCAAAGAAAATACTGTCCCAACCAGACACCATAGAGAATACAGTCCCAACCAGACACCATAGAGAATACTATCCCAACCAGACACCAAAGAAAATACTGTCCCAACCAGACCCCGTAGAGAATACTGTCCCAAACAGACACCGTAGAGAGTACAGTCCCAACCAGATGCCATAGAGAATACTGTCCGAACCAGTTACCGTAGAGAATACAGTCTGAAACAGACACCATAGAGAATACAGTCCCAACCAGACATAGTAGAGAATACAGTCCCAACCAGACACCATAGAAAATACTGTCCCAACCAGACACAGTAGAGAATACAGTCCCAACCAGATGCCATAGAGAATACAGTCCCAACCAGACATCATAGAGAATGCAGTCCCAAACAGACACCATAGAGAATGAAGTCTCAACCAGACACAGTAGAGAATCCTGTCCCAAGCAGACACAGTAGAGAATACAGTCCCAACCAGACACCATAGAGAATACAGTCCCAACCAGACACCATAGAGAATGAAGTCTCAACCAGACACAGTAGAGAATCCTGTCCCAACCAGACACAGTAGAGAATACAGTCCCAACCAGACACCATAGAGAATACAGTCCCAATCAGACACTATAGAGAATAGAGTCCCAACTAAACACCATAGAGAATACAGTCCCAACCAGACACCGTAGAGAATACAGTCCCAACCAGACACCCTGGAGAATACAGTCCCAACCAGACACCACAGAGAATACAGTCCCACCAGACACCATAGAGAATACAGTCCCAGCCAGAAGCCATAGAGAATACTGTCCCAACCAGACACTGTAGAGAATACAGTCCCAACCAGACACAGTAGAGAATACAGTTCCAAACAGACACAGAGAATACAGTCCCAACCAGACACCACAGAGAATACAGTCCCAGCCAGACGCCATAGAGAATACTTTACCAACCAGACACCGTAGAGAATACAGTCCCAACCAGACACAGTAGAGAATACAGTCCCAACCAGACGCCATAGAGAATACAGTCCCAATCAGACACTATAGAGAGAATACAGTCCCAGACCAGACGCCATAGAGAATACAGTCCCAACCAGACACCGTAGAGAATACAGTCCCAACCAGACACCGTAGAGAATACAGTCCCAAACAGACACCGTAGAGAATACAGTCCCAAACCAGACGCCATAGAGAATACAGTCCCAAACAAACCTTTAGAGAATACAGTGCCAGCCAGACGCCATAGAGAATACAGTCCCAACCAGACACCGTAGAAAATAAGGTCCCAAACAGACACTGGGGAGAATACTGTCCCAACCAGACAGCATAGAGAATACAGTCCCAACAGACACGTCAAAGAGAATTCAGTCCCAACCAGACACCAAAGAAAATACTGTCCCAACCAGACACCATAGAGAATACAGTCCCAACCAGACACCATAGAGAATACAGTCCCAAACAGACACCGTAGAGAATACAGTCCCAACCAGATGCCATAGAGAATACTGTCCCAACAGACACCGTAGAGAATACAGTCCCAACCAGACACCATAGAGAATACAGTCCCGAAACCAGACACCATAGAGAATACAGTCCCAACCAGACATAGTAGAGAATACAGTCCCAACCAGACACCATAGAGAATACAGTCCCAACCAGACACAGTATAGAATACAGTCCCAACCAGATGCCATAGAGAATACAGTCCCAACCAGACACCATAGAGAATACAGTCCAAACCAGACACCATAGAGAATACAGTCCCAACCAGACACCATAGAGAATACAGTCCCAACCAGACACCATAGAGAATACTGTCCCAACCAGACACCATAGAGAATACAGTCCCAACCAGACATAGTAGAGAATACAGTCCCAACCAGACACAGTAGAGAATACAGTCCAAACCAGACACCATAGAGAATACAGTCCCAACCAGACACCATAGAGAATGCAGTCCCAACCAGACACCATAGAGAATACCTTCCCAACCAGACGCCATAGAGAATACAGTCCCAACCAGACACCATAGAGAATACAGTCCCAACCAGACACCCTAGAGAATACAGTCCCAACCAGACATAGTAGAGAATACAGTCCCAACCAGACACAGTTGAGAATACAGTCCAAACCAGACACCATAGAGAATACAGTCCCAACCAGACGCCATAGAGAATTCAGTACCAACCAGACACCGTAGAGAATACAGTCCCAACCAGACGTCATAGAGAATACAGTCCCAACCAGACACCATAGAGAATACAGTCCCAACCAGACACCATAGAGAATACAGTCCCAACCAGACGCCATAGAGAATACAGTCCCAACCAGACACCGTAGAGAATACAGTCCCAACCAGACACAGCAGAGAATACAGTCCCAAACCAGACACCATAGAGAATACAGTCCCAACCAGACACCGTAGAGAATACAGTCCCAACCAGACAGCAGAGAATACCTGTCCCAACCAGACACAGTAGAGAATACAGTCCCAACCAGACGCCATAGAGAATACAGTCCCAAACAGACACAGTAGAGAATACAGTCCCAACCAGACACCGTAGAGAATACAGTCCCAACCAGACACGGTAGAGAATACAGTCCCAGCCAGACACCATAGAGAATACAATCCCAACCAGACAACATAGAGAATACAGTCCCAACCAGACACCGTAGAGAATACTGTCCCAACCAGATGCCGTAGAGAATACTGTCCCAACCAGACACAGTAGAGAATACAGTCCCACCAGACACAGTAGAGAATACAGTCCCAACCAGACACTATATAGAATACAGTCCCAACCAGACACCATAGGGAATACATTCCCAATCAGACGCCATAGAGAATACTGTCCCAACCAGACAACATAGAGAATACAGTCCCAACCAGACATAGTAGAGAATACAGTCCCAACCAGACACAGTAGAGAATACAGTCCCAACCAGACACCATAGAGAATATAGTCCCAGCCAGACACCATAGAGAATACAGTCCCAACCAGACACCTAGAGAATACAGTCCCAACCAGACACCTAGAGAATACAGTCCCAACCAGACACAGTTGAGAATACAGTCCCAAACCAGACACTATAGAGAATACAGTCCCAACCAAACGCCATAGAGAATACAGTCCCAACCAGACCCCGTAGAGAATACAGTCCCAACCAGACACCGTAGAGAATAAGTCCCAACCAGACACCGTAGAATATGTCCCAAACCAGACACCATAGAGAATACAGTCCCAAACAAACCTTTAGAGAATACAGTCCCAACCAGACGCCATAGAGAATACAGTCCCAGCCAGACACCATAGAGAATACAGTCCCAACCAGACACCGTAGAAAATAAGGTCCCAAACAGACACTGGGGAGAATACTGTCCCAACCAGACAGCATAGAGAATACAGTCCCAACCAGACGTCAAAGAGAATTCAGTCCCAACCAGACACCAAAGAAAATACTGTCCCAACCAGACACCATAGAGAATACAGTCCCAACCAGACACCATAGAGAATACTATCCCAACCAGACACCAAAGAAAATACTGTCCCAACCAGACCCCGTAGAGAATACTGTCCCAAACAGACACCGTAGAGAGTACAGTCCCAACCAGATGCCATAGAGAATACTGTCCGAACCAGTTACCGTAGAGAATACAGTCCGAAACAGACACCATAGAGAATACAGTCCCAACCAGACATAGTAGAGAATACAGTCCCAACCAGACACCATAGAGAATACTATCCCAACCAGACACAGTATAGAATACAGTCCCAACCAGATGCCATAGAGAATTCAGTACCAACCAGACATCATAGAGAATGCAGTCGCAAACAGACACCATAGAGAATACAGTACCAACCAGACACCATAGGGAATACATTCCCAATCAGACGCCATAGAGAATACTGTCCCAACCAGACACCATAGAGAATACAGTCCCAACCAGACACCATAGAGAATACAGTCCCAAACAGACACAGTAGAGTATAGAGTCCCAACCAGACACAGTAGAGAATACAGTCCCAACCAGACGCCATAGAGAATACAGTCCCAATCAGACACTATAGAGAATAGAGTCCCAACTAAACACCATAGAGAATACAGTCCCAACCAGACACCGTAGAGAATACAGTCCCAACCAGACACCCTGGAGAATACAGTCCCAACCAGACACCACAGAGAATACAGTCCCACCAGACACCATAGAGAATACAGTCCCAGCCAGAAGCCATAGAGAATACTGTCCCAACCAGACACTGTAGAGAATACAGTCCCAACCAGACACAGTAGAGAATACAGTTCCAAACAGACACAGTAGACTATACAGTCCCAACCAGACACCACAGAGAATACAGTCCCAGCCAGACGCCATAGAGTATACTTTACCAACCAGACACCGTAGAGTATACAGTCCCAACCAGACACAGTAGAGAATACAGTCCCAACCAGACGCCATAGAGAATACAGTCCCAATCAGACACTATAGAGAATACAGTCCCAACCAAACGCCATAGAGAATACAGTCCCAACCAGACCCCGTAGAGAATACAGTCCCAACCAGACACCGTAGAGAATAAGGTCCCAAACAGACACCGTAGAGAATGCTCTCCAAACCAGACGCCATAGAGAATACAGTCCCAAACAAACCTTTAGAGAATACAGTGCCAGCCAGACGCCATAGAGAATACAGTCCCAACCAGACACCGTAGAAAATAAGGTCCCAAACAGACACTGGGGAGAATACTGTCCCAACCAGACAGCATAGAGAATACAGTCCCAACTAGACGTCAAAGAGAATTCAGTCCCAACCAGACACCAAAGAAAATACTGTCCCAACCAGACACCATAGAGAATACAGTCCCAACCAGACACCATAGAGAATACTGTCCCAAACAGACACCGTAGAGAGTACAGTCCCAACCAGATGCCATAGAGAATACTGTCCCAACAAGTTACCGTAGAGAATACAGTCCCAACCAGACACCATAGAGAATACAGTCCGAAACAGACACCATAGAGAATACAGTCCCAACCAGACATAGTAGAGAATACAGTCCCAACCAGACACCATAGAGAATACTATCCCAACCAGACACAGTATAGAATACAGTCCCAACCAGATGCCATAGAGAATTCAGTACCAACCAGACATCATAGAGAATGCAGTCGCAAACAGACACCATAGAGAATACAGTACCAACCAGACACCATAGGGAATACTTTCCCAATCAGACGCCATAGAGAATACTGTCCCAACCAGACAACATAGAGAATACAGTCCCAACCAGACATAGTAGAGAATACAGTCCCAACCAGACACAGTTGAGAATACAGTCCAAACCAGACACCATAGAGAATTCAGTACCAACCAGACATCATAGAGAATGCAGTCCCAACCAGACACCATAGACAATACCTTCCCAACCAGACGCCATAGAGAATACTGTCCCAACCAGACACCATAGAGAATACAGTCCCAACCAGACACCCTAGAGAATACAGTCCCAACCAGACATAGTAGAGAATACAGTCCCAACCAGACACAGTTGAGAATACAGTCCAAACCAGACACCATTGAGAATACAGTCCCAACCAGACGCCATAGAGAATTCAGTACCAACCAGACACCGTAGAGAATACAGTCCCAACCAGAAGTCATAGAGAATACAGTCCCAACCAGACGCCGTAGAGAATACAGTCCCAACCAGACGCCATAGAGAATACAGTCCCAACCAGACGCCATAGAGAATACAGTCCCAACCAGACACCGTAGAGAGTACAGTCCCAACCAGACACAGCAGAGAATACAGTCCAAACCAGAAACCATAGAGAATACTGTCCCAACCAGACACCGTAGAGAATACAGTCCGAACCAGACAGCGTAGAGAATCCTGTCCCAAGCAGACACAGTAGAGAATACAGTCCCAACCAGATGCCATAGAGAATACAGTCCCAACCAGACACCGTAGAGAATACAGTCCCAACCAGACGTCATAGATAATACAGTCCCAACCAGACGTCATAGAGAATACAGTCCCAACCAGACACCATAGAGAATTCTGTCCAAACCAGACGCCATAGAGAAAACAGTCCCAACCAGACCTTCAGAGAATACATTCCCAACCAGACACCATAGAGAATACTGTCCCAACCAGACCCCGTAGAGAATACTGTCCCAACCAGACACCGTAGAGAGTACAGTCCCAACAAGACACAGCAGAGAATACAGTCCAAACCAGACACCATAGAGAATACTGTCCCAACCAGACACCGTAGAGAATACAGTCCGAACAAGACGCCGTAGAGAATACAGTCCCAACCAGACGCCATAGAGAATACAGTCCCAACCTGATGCCGTAGAGAATACAGTCCCAACCAGACGCCATAGAGAATACAGTCCCAACCAGACGCCATAGAGAATACAGTCCCAACCAGACGTCATAGATAATACAGTCCCAACCAGACGTCATAGAGAATACAGTCCCAACCAGACACCATAGAGAATTCTGTCCAAACCAGACCCCTTAGAGAATACTGTCCCAACCAGACACAGTAGAGAATACAGTCCCAACCAGACGCCATAGAGAATACAGTCCCAACCAGACACCGTAGAGTATACAGTCCCAACCAGACACCTTAGAGAATACTGTCCCAACCAGACACAGTCAAGAAAACAGTCCCAACCAGACCTTCAGAGAATACAGTCCCAACCAGACGCCATAGAGAATACAGTCCCAACCAGACGCCGTAGAGAATACAGTCCCAACCAGACGCCATAGAGAATACAGTCCCAACCAGACACCATAGAGAATACAGTCCCAACCAGACGCACTAGAGAATACAGTCCCATCCAGACGCCATAGAGAATACTGTCCCAACCAGACACCGTAGAGAATACAGTCCGAACCAGACACTGTAGAGAATACAGTCACAACCAGACATAGTAGAGAATACAGTCACAACCAGACATAGTAGAGAATACAGTCCCAACCAGACACCATAGAGAATACTATCCCAACCAGACACAGTATAGAATACAGTCCCAACCAGACGCCATAGAGAATTCATTACCAACCAGACATCATAGAGAATGCAGTCGCAAACAGACACCATAGAGAATACAGTACCAACCAGACACCATAGGGAATACATTCCCAATCAGACACCATAGAGAATACTGTCCCAACCAGACACCATAGAGAATACAGTCCCAACCAGACACCCTAGAGAATACAGTCCCAACCAGACATAGTAGAGAATACAGTCCCAACCAGACACAGTTGAGAATACAGTCCAAACCAGACACTATAGAGAATACAGTCCCAACCAAACGCCATAGAGAATACAGTCCCAACCAGACCCCGTAGAGAATAAGGTCCCAAACAGACACCGTAGAGAATGCTCTCCAAACCAGACGCCATAGAGAATACAGTCCCAAACAAACCTTTAGAGAATACAGTGCCAGCCAGACGCCATAGAGAATACAGTCCCAACCAGACACCAGTCCCAACCAGAGAAAATAAGGTAGAGAATACTGTCCCAACCAGACAGCATAGAGAATACAGTCCCAACTAGACAAAGAGAATTCAGTCCCAACCAGACACCAAAGAAAATACTGTCCCAACCAGACACCATAGAGAATACAGTCCCAACCAGACACCATAGAGAATACAGTCCCAAACAGACACCGTAGAGAATACAGTCCCAACCAGATGCCATAGAGAATACTGTCCCAACCAGACACCGTAGAGAATACAGTCCCAACCAGACACCATAGAGAATACAGTCCCAACCAGACATAGTAGAGAATACAGTCCCAACCAGACACCATAGAGAATACTAGTCCCAACCAGACACAGTATAGAATACAGTCCCAACCAGATGCCATAGAGAATTCAGTACCAACCAGACATCATAGAGAATACAGTCCCAAACCAGACACCATAGAGAATACAGTCCCAACCAGACACCATAGGGAATACATTCCCCAACCAGACGCCATAGAGAATACTGTCCCAACCAGACACATAGAGAATACAGTCCCAACCAGACATAGTAGAGAATACAGTCCCAACCAGACACAGTAGAGAATACAGTCCCAACCAGACACCATAGAGAATACAGTCCCAACCAGACCCCATAGAGAATACAGTCCCAACCAGACACCATAGAGAATACAGTCCCAACCAGACGCCATAGAGAATACTGTCCCAACCAGACACCATAGAGAATACAGTCCCAACCAGACACCCTAGAGAATACAGTCCCAACCAGACATAGTAGAGAATACAGTCCCAACCAGACACCAGTAGAGAATACAGTCCCAACCAGACACCATAGAGAATACAGTCCCAACCAGACACCATAGAGAATACAGTCCCAACCAGACACCGTAGAGAATACAGTCCCAACCAGAAGTCATAGAGAATACAGTCCCAACCAGACGCCGTAGAGAATACAGTCCCAACCAGACACCATAGAGAATACAGTCCCAACCAGACGCCATAGAGAATACAGTCCCAACCAGACACCGTAGAGAATACAGTCCCAACCAGACACAGCAGAGAATACAGTCCCAAACCAGACACCATAGAGAATACTGTCCCAACCAGACACCGTAGAGAATACAGTCCCAACCAGACACCGTAGAGAATCCTGTCCCAACCAGACACAGTAGAGAATACAGTCCCAACCAGATGCCATAGAGAATACAGTCCCAACCAGACACCGTAGAGAATACAGTCCCAACCAGACGTCATAGATAATACAGTCCCAACCAGACGTCATAGAGAATACAGTCCCAACCAGACACCATAGAGAATACTGTCCAAACCAGACGCCATAGAGAATACAGTCCCAACCAGACGCCATAGAGAATACAGTCCCAACCAGACGCCATAGAGAATACAGTCCCAACCAGACGCCATAGAGAATACAGTCCCAACCAGACGTCATAGAGAATACAGTCCCAACCAGACACCATAGAGAATACAGTCCCAAACCAGACACCATAGAGAATACTGTCCCAACCAGACACAGTAGAGAATACAGTCCCAACCAGACGCCATAGAGAATACAGTCCCAACCAGACACAGTAGAGAGAATACAGTCCCAACCAGACACCTTAGAGAATACTGTCCCAACCAGACACCAGTCAAGAAAACAGTCCCAACCAGACCTTCAGAGAATACTGTCCCAACCAGACACCGTAGAGAAGTACAGTCCCAACCAGACACAGCAGAGAATACAGTCCAAACCAGAAACCATAGAGAATACTGTCCCAACCAGACACCGTAGAGAATACAGTCCTAACCAGACAGCGTAGAGAATCCTGTCCCAAGCAGACACAGTAGAGAACACAGTCCCAACCAGATGCCATAGAGAATACAGTCCCAACCAGACACCGTAGAGAATACAGTCCCAACCAGACACCATAGAGAATACAGTCCCAACCAGACACCACAGAGAATACAGTCCCAACCAGACATAGTAGAGAATACAGTCCCAACCAGACACCATAGAGAATACTATCCCAAGCAGACAGAGTATAGAATACAGTACCAACCAGACGCCATAGAGAATACTGTCATAACCAGACGTCATAGAGAATACAGTCCCAACCAGACGCCATAGAGAATACAGTCCCAACCAGATGTCATAGAGAATACAGACCCAACCAGACGCCATAGAGAATACAGTCCCAACCTGACGCCATAGAGAATACAGTCCCAACCAGACACCGTAGAGAATACAGTCCCAACCAGACGTCATAGAGAATACAGTCCCAACCAGACGCCGTAGAGAATACAGTCCCAACCAGACGCCATAGAGAATACAGTCCCAACCAGACACCATAGAGAATACAGTCCCAACCAGACGCACTAGAGAATACAGTCCCATCCAGACGCCATAGAGAATACTGTCCCAACCAGACACCGTAGAGAGTACAGTCCCAACAAGACACAGCAGAGAATACAGTCCAAACCAGACACCATAGAGAATACTGTCCCAACCAGACACCGTAGAGAATACAGTCCGAACCAGACACTGTAGAGAATACAGTCACAACCAGACATAGTAGAGAATACAGTCACAACCAGACATAGTAGAGAATACAGTCCCAACCAGACACCATAGAGAATACTATCCCAACCAGACACAGTATAGAATACAGTCCCAACCAGACGCCATAGAGAATTCATTACCAACCAGACATCATAGAGAATACAGTCGCAAACAGACACTGTAGAGAATACTGTCCCAACCATATACCATAGAGAATACAGTCTCAACCAGACACCGTAGAGGATACTGTCCCAACCAGAAGCCATAGAGAATACAATCCCAAACAGACGCCGTAGAGAAAACAGGCCCAACCAGATGCCATAGAGAATACAGTCCCAACCAGACGCCGTAGAGAAAATAGGCCCAACCAGACGCCATAGAGAATACAGTCCCAACCAGACGCCATAGAGAATACAGTCCCAGCCAGACGCCATAGAGAATACTGTCCCAACCAGACACAGTAGAGAAAAAAGTCCCAACCAGACCTTTAGAGAATACATTCCCAACCAGACACCATAGAGAATACTGTCCCAACCAGACCCCGTAGAGAATACTGTCCCAACCAGACACCGTAGAGAGTACAGTCCCAACCAGACACAGCAGAGAATACAGTCCAAACCAGACACCGTAGAGAATACTGTCCCAAGCAGACACAGAACACAGTCCCAACCAGACACATAGAGAATACAGTCCCAACCAGAGAGAATACAGTCCCAACCAGACACCGTAGAGAATACAGTCCCAACCAGACACCATAGAGAATACAGTCCCAATCAGACACCACAGAGAATACAGTCCCAACCAGACATAGTAGAGAATACAGTCCCAACCAGACACCATAGAGAATACTATCCCAAGCAGACAGAGTATAGAATACAGTACCAACCAGACGCCATAGAGAATACTGTCATAACCAGACGTCATAGAGAATACAGTCCCAACCAGAGGTCATAGAGAATACAGACCCAACCAGACACCGTAGAGAATACAGTCCCAACCAGACGTCATAGAGAATACAGCCCCAACCAGACGCCGTAGAGAATACAGTCCCAACCAGACACCGTAGAGAATACAGTCCCAACCAGACGTCATAGAGAATACAGTCCCAACCAGACGCCGTAGAGAATACAGTCCCAACCAGACGCCATAGAGAATACAGTCCCAACCAGAAGCCATAGAGAATACAGTCCCAACCAGACACACTAGAGAATACAGTCCCAACCAGACGCCATAGAGAATACAGTCCCAACCAGACGTCATAGATAATACAGTCCCAACCAGACGTCATAGAGAATACAGTCCCAACCAGACACCGTAGAGAATACAGTCCCAACCAGACGTCGTAGAGAATACAGTCCCAGCCAGACGCCATAGAGAATACTGTCCCAACCAGACACCATAGAGAATACAGTCCCAACCAGACACAGTAGAATACAGTCCCAACCAGACACCATAGAGAATACTGTCCCAACCAGACGCCATAGAGAATACAGTCCCAAACAAACCTTTAGAGAATACAGTCCCAACCAGACTCCATAGAGAATACTGTCCCAACCAGACGCCATAGAGAATACAGTCCAAACCAGACACTTTGGAGAATACAGTCAAAACCAGAAACCGTGGAGAATACTGGCCCAACCAGACACCATAGAGAATACAGTCCCAACCAGACACCATAGAGAATAAGGTCCCAAACGGACACCGTAGAGAACACAGTCCCAACCAGACACTGTAGAGAAAACAGTCCCAACCAGACACCGTAGAGAATACAGTCCCAACCAGACACCATAGAGAATACAGTCCCAGCCAGATGCCATAGAGAATACAGTCCCAACCAGACGTCATAGATAATACAGTCCCAACCAGACGTCATTGAGAATTCTGTCCCAACCAGACCCCGTATTGAATACTGTCCCAACCAGACACCGTAGAGAAAATAGGCCCAACCAGATGCCATAGAGAACACAGTCCCAGCCAGACGCCATAGAGAATACAGTCCCAGCCAGACGCCATAGAGAATACAGTCCCAGCCAGACGCCATAGAGAATACTGTCCCAACCAGACACCATAGAGAAAACAGTCCCAACCAGAAACAGTAGAGAATACAGTCCCAACCAGACATCATAGAGAATACTGTCCCAACCAGACGCCATAGAGAATACAGTCCCAAACAGAACCTTTAGAGAATACAGTCCCAACCAGACTCCATAGAGAATACAGTCCCAACCAGACACCATAGAGAATACAGTCCCAGCCAGACGCCATAGAGAATACTGTCCCAACCAGACACAGTAGAGAAAACAGTCCCAACCAGACCTTTAGAGAATACATTCCCAACCAGACACCATAGAGAATACTGTCCCAACCAGACCCGTAGAGAATACTGTCCCAACCAGACACCGTAGAGAGTACAGTCCCAACCAGACACAGCAGAGAATACAGTCCAAACCAGAAACCATAGAGAATACTGTCCCAACCAGACACCGTAGAGAATACAGTCCGAACCAGACAGCGTAGAGAATCCTGTCCCAAGCAGACACAGTAGAGAACACAGTACCAACCAGATGCCATAGAGAATACAGTCCCAACCAGACACCGTAGAGAATACAGTCCCAACCAGACACCATAGAGAATACAGTCCCAACCAGACACCACAGAGAATACAGTCCCAACCAGACATAGTAGAGAATACAGTCCCAACCAGACACCATAGAGAATACTATCCCAAGCAGACAGAGTATAGAATACAGTACCAACCAGACGCCATAGAGAATACTGTCATAACCAGACGTCATAGAGAATACAGTCCCAACCAGACGCCATAGAGAATACAGTCCCAACCAGATGTCATAGAGAATACAGACCCAACCAGACGCCATAGAGAATACAGTCCCAACCTGACGCCATTGAGAATACAGTCCCAACCAGACACCGTAGAGAATACAGTCCCAACCAGACGTCATAGAGAATACAGTCCCAACCAGACACCATAGAGAATACAGTCCCAACCAGACGCCATAGAGAATACAGTCCCAACCAGACACCATAGAGAATACAGTCCCAACCAGACGCATAGAGAATACAGTCCCCCAGACCAGAGAATACTGTCCCAACCAGACACCGTAGAGAATACAGTCCCAACCAGACACAGCAGAGAATACAGTCCCAAACCAGACACCATAGAGAATACAGTCCCAACCAGACACCGTAGAGAATACAGTCCCAACCAGACACTGTAGAGAATACAGTCCCAACCAGACATAGTAGAGAATACAGTCCCAACCAGACATAGTAGAGAATACAGTCCCAACCAGACACCAGTAGAGAATACAGTCCCAACCAGACAGTCCCAGTATAGAATACAGTCCCAACCAGACGCCATAGAGAATTCAGTACCAACCAGACATCATAGAGAATACAGTCCAAACAGACACTGTAGAGAATACTGTCCCAACCATATACCATAGAGAATACAGTCCCAGACACCAGATACTGTCCCAACCAGAAGCCATAGAGAATACAATCCCAAACAGACGCCGTAGAGAAAACAGGCCCAACCAGATGCCATAGAGAATACAGTCCCAACCAGACGCCGTAGAGAAAATAGGCCCAACCAGACGCCATAGAGAATACAGTCCCAACCAGACCTTTAGAGAATACATTCCCAACCAGACACCATAGAGAATACTGTCCCAGCCAGACCCCGTAGAGAATACTGTCCCAACCAGACACCGTAGAGAGTACAGTCCCAACCAGACACAGCAGAGAATACAGTCCAAACCAGACACCATAGAGAATACAGTCCCAACCAGACACCGTAGAGAATACAGTCCAAACCAGACAGCGTAGAGAATCCTGTCCCAAGCAGACACAGTAGAGAACACAGTACCAACCAGATGCCATAGAGAATACAGTCCCAACCAGACACCGTAGAGAATACAGTCCCAACCAGACACCATAGAGAATACAGTCCCAATCAGACACCACAGAGAATACAGTCCCAACCAGACATAGTAGAGAATACAGTCCCAACCAGACACCATAGAGAATACTATCCCAAGCAGACAGAGTATAGAATACAGTACCAACCAGACGCCATAGAGAATACAGTCCCAACCAGATGTCATAGAGAATACAGTCCCAACCAGACGCCATAGAGAATACAGTCCCAACCAGACGCCATAGAGAATACAGTCCCAACCAGACACCGTAGAGAATACAGTCCCAACCAGACACCGTAGAGAATACAGTCCCAACCAGACACCATAGAGAATACAGTCCCAACCAGACACAGTAGAGAATACAGTCCCAACCAGACGCCATAGAGAATACAGTAGCCATAGAGAATACAGTCCCAACCAGACACACTAGAGAATACAGTCCCATCCAGACGCCATAGAGAATACAGTCCCAACCAGACGTCATAGATAATACAGTCCCAACCAGACGTCATAGAGAATACAGTCCCAACCAGACACCGTAGAGAATACAGTCCCAACCAGACGTCGTAGAGAATACAGTCCCAGCCAGACGCCATAGAGAATACTGTCCCAACCAGACACCATAGAGAAAACAGTCCCAACCAGACACAGTAGAGAATACAGTCCCAACCAGACACCATAGAGAATACTGTCCCAACCAGACGCCATAGAGAATACAGTCCCAAACAAACCTTTAGATAATACAGTCCCAACCACACTCCATAGAGTATACTGTCCCAACCAGACGCCATAGAGAATACAGTCCAAACCAGACACTTTGGAGAATACAGTCAAAACCAGAAACCGTGGAGAATACTGGCCCAACCAGACACCATAGAGAATACAGTCCCAACCAGACACCATAGAGAATAAGGTCCCAAACAGACACCGTAGAGAACACAGTCCCAACCAGACACTGTAGAGAATACAGTCCCAACCAGACACCGTAGAGAATACAGTCCCAACCAGACACCATAGAGAATACAGTCCCAGCCAGATGCCATAGAGAATACAGTCCCAACCAGACGTCATAGATAATACAGTCCCAACCAGACGTCATAGAGAATACAGTCCCAACCAGACACCATAGAGAATACTGTCCCAACCAGACCCGTATAGAGAATACTGTCCCAACCAGACACCGTAGAGAATACAGTCCCAACCAGATGCCATAGAGAACACAGTCCCAGCCAGACGCCATAGAGAATACAGTCCCAGCCAGACGCCATAGAGAATACAGTCCCAGCCAGACGCCATAGAGAATACAGTCCCAACCAGACACCATAGAGAAAACAGTCCCAACCAGAAACAGTAGAGAATACAGTCCCAACCAGACATCATAGAGAATACTGTCCCAACCAGACGCCATAGAGAATACAGTCCCAAACAAACCTTTAGAGAATACAGTCCCAACCCCACTCCATAGAGAATACTGTCCCAACCAGACACCATAGAGAATACAGTCCCAGCCAGACGCCATAGAGAATACTGTCCCAACCAGACACAGTAGAGAAAAAAGTCCCAACCAGACCTTTAGAGAATACATTCCCAACCAGACACCATAGAGAATACTGTCCCAACCAGACCCCGTAGAGAATACTGTCCCAACCAGACACCGTAGAGAGTACAGTCCCAACCAGACACAGCAGAGAATACAGTCCAAACCAGAAACCATAGAGAATACTGTCCCAACCAGACACCGTAGAGAATACAGTCCGAACCAGACAGCGTAGAGAATCCTGTCCCAAGCAGACACAGTAGAGAACACAGTACCAACCAGACGCCATAGAGAATACTGTCATAACCAGACGTCATAGAGAATACAGTCCCAACCAGACGCCATAGAGAATACAGTCCCAACCAGATGTCATAGAGAATACAGACCCAACCAGACGCCATAGAGAATACAGTCCCAACCTGACGCCATAGAGAATACAGTCCCAACCAGACACCGTAGAGAATACAGTCCCAACCAGACACCGTAGAGAATACAGTCCCAACCAGACGTCATAGAGAATACAGTCCCAACCAGACGCCGTAGAGAATACAGTCCCAACCAGACGCCATAGAGAATACAGTCCCAACCAGAAGCCATAGAGAATACAGTCCCAACCAGACGCACTAGAGAATACAGTCCCATCCAGACGCCATAGAGAATACAGTCCCAACCAGACGTCATAGATAATACAGTCCCAACCAGACGTCATAGAGAATACAGTCCCAACCAGACACCGTAGAGAATACAGTCCCAATCAGACGTCGTAGAGAATACAGTCCCAGCCAGACGCCATAGAGAATACTGTCCCAACCAGACACCATAGAGAAAACAGTCCCAACCAGACACAGTAGAAAATACAGTCCCAACCAGACACCATAGAGAATACTGTCCCAACCAGATGCCATAGAGAATACAGTCCCAAACAAACCTTTAGATAATACAGTCCCAACCACACTCCATAGAGTATACTGTCCCAACCAGACGCCATAGAGAATACAGTCCAAACCAGACACTTTGGAGAATACAGTCAAAACCAGAAACCGTGGAGAATACTGGCCCAACCAGACACCATAGAGAATACAGTCCCAACCAGACACCATAGAGAATAAGGTCCCAAACAGACACCGTAGAGAACACAGTCCCAACCAGACACTGTAGAGAAAACAGTCCCAACCAGACACCGTAGAGAATACAGTCCCAACCAGACACCATAGAGAATACAGTCCCAGCCAGATGCCATAGAGAATACAGTCCCAACCAGACGTCATAGATAATACAGTCCCAACCAGACGTCATTGAGAATACAGTCCCAACCAGACACCATAGAGAATTCTGTCCCAACCAGACCCCGTAGAGAATACTGTCCCAACCAGACACCGTAGAGAAAATAGGCCCAACCAGATGCCATAGAGAACACAGTCCCAGCCAGACGCCATAGAGAATACAGTCCCAGCCAGACGCCATAGAGAATACAGTCCCAGCCAGACGCCATAGAGAATACTGTCCCAACCAGACACCATAGAGAAAACAGTCCCAACCAGAAACAGTAGAGAATACAGTCCCAACCAGACATCATAGAGAATACTGTCCCAACCAGACGCCATAGAGAATACAGTCCCAAACAAACCTTTAGAGAATACAGTCCCAACCCCACTCCATAGAGAATACTGTCCCAACCAGACGCCATAGAGAATACAGTCCAAACCAGACACTTTGGAGAATACAGTCCCAACCAGAAACCGTGGAGAATACTGGCCCAACCAGACACCGTAGAGAATACAGTCCCAACCAGCCACCGTAGAGAATAAGGTCCCAAACAGACACCGTAGAGAATACAGTCCCAACCAGACACTGTAGAGAAAACAGTCCCAACCAGACACCGTAGAGAATACTGTCCCAACCAGACGCCATAGAGAATACAGTCCCAAACAAACCTTTCGAGAATACAGTCCCAACCCCACTCCATAGAGAATACTGTCCCAACCAGACGCCATAGAGAATACAGTCCAAACCAGACACTTTGGAGAATACAGTCCCAACCAGAAACCGTGGAGAATACTGGCCCAACCAGACACCGTAGAGAATACAGTCCCAAACAGACACCGTAGAGAATAAGGTCCCAAACAGACACCGTAGAGAATACAGTCCCAACCAGACACTGTAGAGAAAACAGTCCCAACCAGACACCGTAGAGAATACAGTCCGAACCAGACAGCGTAGAGAATCCTGTCCCAAGCAGACACAGTAGAGAACACAGTACCAACCAGATGCCATAGAGAATACAGTCCCAACCAGACACCGTAGAGAATACAGTCCCAACCAGACACCATAGAGAATACAGTCCCAACCAGACACCATAGAGAATACAGTCCCAACCAGACATCATAGAGAATACAGTCCCAACCAGAGACACCATAGAGAATACTAGTCCCAACCAGACACCAGTAGAGAATACAGTCCCAACCAGACGCCATAGAGAATACAGTCCCAACCAGACACCATAGAGAATACAGTCCCAACCAGACGCCATAGAGAATACAGTCCCAACCAGACACCATAGAGAATACAGTCCCAACCAGACACCATAGAGAATACAGTCCCAACCAGACGCCATAGAGAATACAGTCCCCCAGACACCGTAGAGAATACAGTCCCAACCAGACACCGTAGAGAATACAGTCCCAACCAGACACCATAGAGAATACAGTCCCAACCAGACACAGTAGAGAATACAGTCCCAACCAGCCATAGAGAATACAGTCCCAACCAGCCATAGAGAATACAGTCCCAACCAGACGCACTAGAGAATACAGTCCCATCCAGACGCCATAGAGAATACAGTCCCAACCAGACGTCATAGAGAATACAGTCCCAACCAGACGCCATAGAGAATACAGTCCCAACCAGACACCGTAGAGAATACAGTCCCAACCAGACGTCGTAGAGAATACAGTCCCCCAGAGAATAGAATACTGTCCCAACCAGACACCATAGAGAATACAGTCCCAACCAGACACAGTAGAAAATACAGTCCCAACCAGACACCATAGAGAATACTGTCCCAACCAGATGCCATAGAGAATACAGTCCCAAACAAACCTTTAGATAATACAGTCCCAACCAGACTCCATAGAGAATACAGTCCCAACCAGACCATAGAGAATACAGTCCAAACCAGACAGAGAATACAGTCAAAACCAGAAACAGTAGAGAATACTGTCCCAACCAGACACCATAGAGAATACAGTCCCAACCAGACACCATAGAGAATACAGTCCCAACCAGACGCCATAGAGAATACAGTCCCAACCAGACACCATAGAGAAAACAGTCCCAACCAGAAACAGTAGAGAATACAGTCCCAACCAGACATCATAGAGAATACTGTCCCAACCAGACGCCATAGAGAATACAGTCCCAGAATACAGTCCCAACACCATAGAGAATACAGTCCCAACCAGACGCCATAGAGAATACAGTCCCAGCCAGACGCCATAGAGAATACTGTCCCAACCAGACACAGTAGAGAAAAAAGTCCCAACCAGACCTTTAGAGAATACATTCCCAACCAGACACCATAGAGAATACTGTCCCAACCAGACCCCGTAGAGAATACTATCCCAAGCAGACAGAGTATAGAATACAGTACCAACCAGACGCCATAGAGAATACTGTCATAACCAGACGTCATAGAGAATACAGTCCCAACCAGTCGCCATAGAGAATACAGTCCCAACCAGATGTCATAGAGAATACAGTCCCAACCAGACGCCATAGAGAATACAGTCCCAACCAGACGCCAGAGTCCCAACCAGACACCGTAGAGAATACAGTCCCAACCAGACACCATAGAGAATACAGTCCCAACCAACCGTAGAGAATACAGTCCCAACCAGACGCCATAGAGAATACAGTCCCAACCAGACACCATAGAGAATACAGTCCCAACCAGACACAGTAGAGAATACAGTCCCAACCAGACACCATAGAGAATACTGTCCCAACCAGACACCGTAGAGAATACAGTCCCAACAAGACACCAGAGAATACAGTCCCAAACCAGACACCATAGAGAATACAGTCCCAACCAGACACCGTAGAGAATACAGTCCCAACCAGACACTGTAGAGAATACAGTCCCAACCAGACCAGTAGAGAATACAGTCCCAACCAGACATAGAGAATACAGTCCCAACCAGACACCATAGAGAATACTATCCCAACCAGACACAGTATAGAATACAGTCCCAACCAGACGCCATAGAGAATTCAGTACCAACCAGACATCATAGAGAATACAGTCCAAACCAGACACTGTAGAGAATACTGTCCCAACCAGACACCATAGAGAATACAGTCCCAACCAGACACCGTAGAGAATACAGTCCCAACCAGACACCATAGAGAATACAGTCCCAAACCAGACACGTAGAGAAAACAGTCCCAACCAGATGCCATAGAGAATACAGTCCCAACCAGACGCCATAGAGAATACAGTCCCAACCAGACGCCATAGAGAATACAGTCCCAACCAGACGCCATAGAGAATACAGTCCCAGCCAGACGCCATAGAGAATACTGTCCCAACCAGACACAGTAGAGAAAACAGTCCCAACCAGACCTTTAGAGAATACATTCCCAACCAGACACCATAGAGAATACTGTCCCAACCAGACCCCGTAGAGAATACTGTCCCAACCAGACACCGTAGAGAATACAGTCCCAACCAGACACAGTAGAATACAGTCCCAACCAGACACCATAGAGAATACAGTCCCAACCAGACACCGTAGAGAATACAGTCCCAACCAGACAGCGTAGAGAATCCTGTCCCAACCAGACACAGTAGAGAATACAGTCCCAACCAGATGCCATAGAGAATACAGTCCCAACCAGACACCATAGAGAATACAGTCCCAACCAGACACCATAGAGAATACAGTCCCAACCAGACACCATAGAGAATACAGTCCCAACCAGACCATAGAGAATACAGTCCCAACCAGACACCATAGAGAATACAGTCCCAACCAGACACAGTAGAGAATACAGTCCCAACCAGACGCCATAGAGAATACTGTCCCAACCAGACGTCATAGAGAATACAGTCCCAACCAGACGCCATAGAGAATACAGTCCCAACCAGATGTCATAGAGAATACAGTCCCAACCAGACGCCATAGAGAATACAGTCCCAACCAGACCATAGAGAATACAGTCCCAACCAGACACCCATAGAGAATACAGTCCCAACCAGACAGTAGAGAATACAGTCCCAACCAGACGCCATAGAGAATACAGTCCCAACCAGACGCCGTAGAGAATACAGTCCCAACCAGACGCCATAGAGAATACAGTCCCAACCAGACGCCATAGAGAATACAGTCCCAACCAGACACACTAGAGAATACAGTCCCATCCAGACGCCATAGAGAATACAGTCCCAACCAGACGTCATAGATAATACAGTCCCAACCAGACGTCATAGAGAATACAGTCCCAACCAGACACAGTAGAAAATACAGTCCCAACCAGACACAGTAGAAAATACAGTCCCAACCAGACACCATAGAGAATAAAGTCCCAACCACACACAGTAGAGAATCCTGTCCCAAGCAGACACAGTAGAGAATACTGTCCCAACCGGACACAGTAGAGAAAACAGTCCCAACCAGACACCGTAGAGAATACAGTCCCAACCATACACCTTAGAGAATACTGTCCCAACCAGACACAGTAGAGAAAACAGTCCCAACCAGACCTTTAGAGAATACATTCCCAACCAGACACCATAGAGAATACTGTCCCAACCAGACCCTGTAGAGAATACTGTCCCAACCAGACACCGTAGAGAGTACAGTCCCAACCAGACACAGCAGAGAATACAGTCCAAACCAGACACCATAGAGAATACTTTCCCAACCAGACACCGTAGAGAATACAGTCCGAACCAGACATCGTAGAGAACACAGTCCCAACCAGACATAGTAGAGAATACAGTCCCAACCAGACACCATAGAGAATACTATCCCAACCAGACACAGTATAGAATACAGTCCCAACCAGACTCCATAGAGAATTCAGTACCAACTAGACACCATAGGGAATACATTCCCAACCAGACGCCATAGAGAATACTGTCCCAACCAGACACCATAGAGAATACAGTCCCAACCAGACATAGTAGAGAATACAGACCCAACCAGACACCGTAGAGAATAAGGTCCCAAACAGACACCGTAGAGAATACAGTCCCAACCAGACACTGTAGAGAAAACAGTCCGAACCAGACACCGTAGAGAATACAGTCCCAACCAGACAAAGTAGAGAATACAGTCCCAACCAGACACCATAGAGAATTCAGTACCAACCAGACATCATAGAGAATACAGTCGCAAACAGACACCGTAGAGAATACATTCCCAACCAGACACCTTAGAGAATACTGTCCCAACCAGACACAGTAGAGAAAACAGTCCCAAACAGACCTTTAGAGAATACATTCCCAACCAGACACCATAGAGAATACTGTCCCAACCAGACCCCGTAGAGAATACTGTCCCAAAACCAGACACAGTAGAGAATACAGTCCCAACCAGACACAGCAGAGAATACAGTCCAAACCAGACACCATAGAGAATACTGTCCCAACCAGACACCTTAGAGAATACAGTCCCAACCAGACATAGTAGAGAATACAGTCCCAACCAGACACCATAGAGAATACTATCCCAACCAGACACAGTATAGAATACAGTCCCAACCAGACGCCATAGAGAATTCAGTACCAACCAGACATCATAGAGAATACAGTCGCAAACAGACACCGTAGAAAATACAGTCCCAACCAGACACCATAGAGAATAAAGTCCCAACCACACACAGTAGAAAATACAGTCCCAACCAGACGCCATAGATAATACAGTCCCAACCAGACGTTATAGAGAATACAGTCCCAACCAGACACAGTAGAAAATACAGTCCCAACCAGACACCATAGAGAATAAAGTCCCAACCACACACAGTAGAGAATCCTGTCCCAAGCAGACACAGTAGAGAAAACAGTCCCAACCAGAACTTTAGAGAATACATTCCCAACCAGACACCATAGAGAATACTGTCCCAACCAGACCCCGTAGAGAATACTGTCAAAACCAGACACCGTAGAGAGTACAGTCCCAACCAGACACAGCAGAGAATACAGTCCAAACCAGACACCATAGAGAATACTGTCCCAACCAGACACCGTAGAGAATACAGTACCAACCAGAAACAGTAGAGAATACAGTCCCAACCAGACACAGTAGAGAATACAGTCCCAACCAGACACCATAGGAAATAATGTCCCAACCAGACACAACAGAGAATACAGTCCCAAACAGACACAGTAGAGAATACAGTCCCAACCAGACACCGTAGAGAATACAGTCCCAACCAGACACGGTAGAGAATACAGTCCCAGCCAGACACCATAGAGAATACAATCCCAACCAGACAACATAGAGAATACAGTCCCAACCAGACACCGTAGAGAATACAGTCCCAACCAGACACCGTAGAGAATACTGTCCCAACCAGATGCCGTAGAGAATACTGTCCCAACCAGACACAGTAGAGAAAACAGTCCCAAACAGACCTTTAGAGAATACATTCCCAACCAGACACCATAGAGAATACTGTCCCAACCAGACCCCGTAGAGAATACTGTCAAAACCAGACACCGTAGAGAGTACAGTCCCAACCAGACACAGCAGAGAATACAGTCCAAACCAGACACCATAGAGAATACTGTCCCAACCAGACACCTTAGAGAATACAGTCCCAACCAGACATAGTAGAGAATACAGTCCCAACCAGACACCATAGAGAATACTATCCCAACCAGACACAGTATAGAATACAGTCCCAACCAGACCATAGAGAATACAGTCCCAACCAGACGCCATAGAGAATACAGTCCCAACCAGACACCATAGAGAATACATTCCCAACCAGACACCATAGAGAATACAGTCCCAACCAGACACAGTAGAAAATACAGTCCCAACCAGACCTTTAGAGAATACAGTCCCAACCAGACACCATAGAGAATACAGTCCCTGTCCCAAGCAGACACAGTAGAGAAAACAGTCCCAACCAGAACTTTAGAGAATACATTCCCAACCAGACACCATAGAGAATACTGTCCCAACCAGACCCCGTAGAGAATACTGTCAAAACCAGACACCGTAGAGAGTACAGTCCCAACCAGACACAGCAGAGAATACAGTCCAAACCAGACACCATAGAGAATACAGTCCCAACCAGACACCGTAGAGAATACAGTCCCAACCAGACATAGTAGAGAATACAGTCCCAACCAGACACCATAGAGAATACTATCCCAACCAGACACAGTATAGAATACAGTCCCAACCAGACGCCATAGAGAATTCAGTACCAACCAGACATCATAGAGAATACAGTCGCAAACAGACACCGTAGAGAATACATTCCCAACCAGACACCTTAGAGAATACTGTCCCAACCAGACACAGTAGAGAAAACAGTCCCAAACAGACCTTTAGAGAATACATTCCCAACCAGACACCATAGAGAATACTGTCCCAACCAGACCCCGTAGAGAATACTGTCAAAACCAGACACCGTAGAGAGTACAGTCCCAACCAGACACAGCAGAGAATACAGTCCAAACCAGACACCATAGAGAATACTGTCCCAACCAGACACCATAGAGAATACAGTCCGAACCAGACACCGTAGAGAATACAGTCCCAACCAGACATAGTAGAGAATACAGTCCCAACCAGACACCATAGAGAATACTATCCCAACCAGACACAGTATAGAATACAGTCCCAACCAGACGCCATAGAGAATACATTCCCAACCAGACACCATAGAGAATACAGTCCCAACCAGACGCCATAGAGAATACAGTCCCAACCAGACGCCATAGAAAATACAGTCCCAACCAGACGCCATTGAGAATACATTCCCAACCAGACGCCATAGAGAATACAGACCCCAACCAGACGCCATAGATAATACAGTCCCAACCAGACGTCATAGAGAATACAGTCCCAACCAGACACAGTAGAAAATACAGTCCCAACCAGACACCATAGAGAATAAAGTCCCAACCACACACAGTAGAGAATCCTGTCCCAAGCAGACACAGTAGACAATACAGTCCCAACCAGACGCCATAGAGAATACAGTCCCAACCAGACACCGTAGAGAATACAGTCCCAACCATACACCTTAGAGAATACTGTCCCAACCAGACACAGTAGAGAAAACAGTCCCAACCAGACCTTTAGAGAATACATTCCCAACCAGACACCATAGAGAATACTGTCCCAACCAGACCCTGTAGAGAATACTGTCCCAACCAGACACCGTAGAGAATACAGTCCCAACCAGACACAGCAGAGAATACAGTCCAAACCAGACACCATAGAGAATACTTTCCCAACCAGACACCGTAGAGAATACAGTCCCAACCAGACAAACCATAGAGAATACAGTCCCAACCAGACGCCATAGAGAATAGAAAATACAGTCCCAACCAGACACCATAGAGAATAAAGTCCCAACCACACACAGTAGAGAATCCTGTCCAAAGCAGACACAGTAGAGAAAACAGTCCCAACCAGAACTTTAGAGAATACATTCCCAACCAGACACCATAGAGAATACTGTCCCAACCAGACCCCGTAGAGAATACTGTCAAAACCAGACACCGTAGAGAGTACAGTCCCAACCAGAAACAGCAGAGAATACAGTCCAAACCAGACACCATAGAGAATACTGTCCCAACCAGACACCGTAGAGAATACAATCCGAACCAGACACCGTAGAGAATACAGTCCCAACCAGACATAGTAGAGAATACAGTCCCAACCAGACACCATAGAGAATACTATCCCAACCAGACACAGTATAGAATACAGTCCAAACCAGACGCCATAGAGAATACAGTCCCAACCAGACACCATAGAGAATACTATCCCAACCAGACACAGTATAGAATACAGTCCCAACCAGTCGCCATAGAGAATTCAGTACCAACGAGACACCGTAGAGAATACATTCCCAACCAGACACCTTAGAGAATACTGTCCCAACCAGACACAGTAGAGAAAACAGTCCCAAACAGACCTTTAGAGAATACATTCCCAACCAGACACCATAGAGAATACTGTCCCAACCAGACATAGTAGAGAATACAGTCCCAACCAGACACCATAGAGAATACTATCCCAACCAGACACAGTATAGAATACAGTCACAACCTGACGCCATAGAGAATACATTCCCAACCAGACGCCATAGAGAATACAGTCCCAACCAGACACCATAGAGAATACAGTCCCAACCAGACACATAGAGAATACAGTCCCAACCAGACGCCATAGAGAATACAGTCCCAACCAGACGCCATAGAGAATACAGTCCCAACCAGACACCATAGAAAATACAGTCCCAACCAGACGCCATAGAGAATACATTCCCAACCAGACGCCATAGAGAATACAGTCCCAACCAGACACAGTAGAGAATACAGTCCCAACCAGACGCCATAGAGAATACAGTCCCAACCAGACACAGTAGAGAAAACAGTCCCAACCAGACCTTTAGAGAATACATTCCCAACCAGACACCATAGAGAATACTGTCCCAACCAGACCCTGTAGAGAATACTGTCCCAACCAGACACCGTAGAGAGTACAGGCCCAACCAGACACAGCAGAGAATACAGTCCAAACCAGACACCATAGAGAATACTTTCCCAACCAGACACAGTATAGAATACAGTCCCAACCAGACTCCATAGAGAATTCAGTACCAACAGACACCATAGGGAATACATTCCCAACCAGACGCCATAGAGAATACAGTCCCAACCAGACACCATAGAGAATACAGTCCCAACCAGACATAGTAGAGAATACAGTCCCAACCAGACACCGTAGAGAATAAGGTCCCAAACAGACACCGTAGAGAATACAGTCCCAACCAGACGCCATAGAGAATACTGTCCCAACCAGACACCATAGAGAATACAGTCCCAAAAACACAGTAGAGAATGCTCTCCAAACCAGACGCCATAGAGAATACAGTCCCAACCAGACGCCATAGAGAATACAGTCCCAGCCAGACGCCATAGAGAATACAGTCCCAGCCAGACGCCATAGAGAATACAGTCCCAGCCAGACGCCATAGAGAATACAGTCCCAGCCAGACGCCATAGAGAATACAGTCCCAACCAGACACAGTAGAGAATACAGTCCCAACCAGACCATAGAGAATTCAGTACCAACCAGACGTCATAGAGAATACAGTCCCAACCAGACATAGTAGAGAATACAGTCCCAACCAGACACCATAGAGAATACAGTCCCAACCAGACACCATAGAGAATACAGTACCAACCAGACACCATAGAGAATACAGTCCCAACCAGACACTGTAGAGAAAACAGTCCCAACCAGACAACGTAGAGAATACATTCCCAACCAGACACCATAGAGAATACAGTCCCAAAAACACAGTAGAGAATGCTCTGCAAACCAGACGCCATAGAGAATACAGTCCCAACCAGACGCCATAGAGAATACAGTCCCAGCCAGACGCCATAGAGAATACAGTCCCAGCCAGACGCCATAGAGAATACAGTCCCAACCAGACTCCATAGAGAATACTGTCCCAACCAGACGCCATAGAGAATACAGTCCCAAACAAACCTTTAGAGAATACAGTCCCAACCAGACTCCATAGAGAATACTATCCCAACCAGACACAGTATAGAATACAGTCCCAACCAGACTCCATAGAGAATTCAGTACCAACTAGACACCATAGGGAATACATTCCCAACCAGACGCCATAGAGAATACTGTCCCAACCAGACACCATAGAGAATACAGTCCCAACCAGACATAGTAGAGAATACAGTCCCAACCAGACACCGTAGAGAATAAGGTCCCAAACAGACACCGTAGAGAATACAGTCCCAACCAGACGCCATAGAGAATACTGTCCCAACCAGACACCATAGAGAATACAGTCCCAAAAACACAGTAGAGAATGCTCTCCAAACCAGACGCCATAGAGAATACAGTCCCAACCAGACGCCATAGAGAATACAGTCCCAGCCAGACGCCATAGAGAATACAGTCCCAGCCAGACGCCATAGAGAATACAGTCCCAGCCAGACGCCATAGAGAATACAGTCCCAACCAGACGCCATAGAGAATACAGTCCCAACCAGACACAGTTGAGAATACAGTCCCAACCAGACGTCATAGAGAATACAGTACCAACCAGACGTCATAGAGAATACAGTCCCAACCAGACATAGAGAATACAGTCCCAACCAGACACCATAGAGAATACAGTCCCAACCAGACACCATAGAGAATACAGTACCAACCAGACACCATAGAGAATACAGTCCCAACCAGACACTGTAGAGAAAACAGTCCCAACCAGACACCATAGAGAATAAAGTCCCAACCACACACAGTAGAGAATCCTGTCCCAAGCAGACACAGTAGACAATACAGTCCCAACCAGACGCCATAGAGAATACAGTCCCAACCAGACACCGTAGAGAATACAGTCCCAACCATACACCTTAGAGAATACTGTCCCAACCAGACACAGTAGAGAAAACAGTCCCAACCAGACCTTTAGAGAATACATTCCCAACCAGACACCATAGAGAATACTGTCCCAACCAGACCCTGTACAGAATACTGTCCCAACCAGACACCGTAGAGAGTACAGTCCCAACCAGACACAGCAGAGAATACAGTCCAAACCAGACACCATAGAGAATACTTTCCCAACCAGACACCGTAGAGAATACAGTCCCAAAAACACAGTAGAGAATGCTCTCCAAACCAGACGCCATAGAGAATACAGTCCCAACCAGACGCCATAGAGAATACAGTCCCAACCAGACACAGTAGAAAATACAGTCCCAACCAGACACCATAGAGAATAAAGTCCCAACCAGACACAGTAGAGAATCCTGTCCAAAGCAGACACAGTAGAGAAAACAGTCCCAACCAGAACTTTAGAGAATACATTCCCAACCAGACACCATAGAGAATACTGTCCCAACCAGACCCGTAGAGAATACTGTCAAAACCAGACACCGTAGAGAGTACAGTCCCAACCAGAAACAGCAGAGAATACAGTCCAAACCAGACACCATAGAGAATACTGTCCCAACCAGACACCGTAGAGAATACAATCCGAACCAGACACCGTAGAGAATACAGTCCCAACCAGACATAGTAGAGAATACAGTCCCAACCAGACACCATAGAGAATACTATCCCAACCAGACACAGTATAGAATACAGTCCAAACCAGACGCCATAGAGAATTCAGTACCAACCAGACACCGTAGAGAATACATTCCCAACCAGACACCTTAGAGAATACAGTCCCAACCAGACACCATAGAAAATACAGTCCCAACCAGACGCCATTGAGAATACATTCCCAACCAGACGCCATAGAGAATACTGTCCCAACCAGACACCATAGAGAATACAGTCCGAACCAGACACCGTAGAGAATACAGTCCCAACCAGACATAGTAGAGAATACAGTCCCAACCAGACACCATAGAGAATACTATCCCAACCAGACACAGTATATAATACAGTCCCAACCTGACGCCATAGAGAATACATTCCCAACCAGACACCATAGAGAATACAGTCCCAACCAGACGCCATAGAGAATACAGTCCCAACCAGACACCATAGAAAATACAGTCCCAACCAGACCATTGAGAATACAGTCCCAACCAGACACCATAGAGAATACAGTCCCAACCAGACGCCATAGAGAATACAGTCCCAACCAGACGCCATAGAGAATACAGTCCCAACCAGACGCCATAGAGAATACAGTCCCAGCCAGACCCATAGAGAATACAGTCCCAACCAGACACAGTAGAGAATACAGTCCCAACCAGACGTCATAGAGAATTCAGTACCAACCAGACGTCATAGAGAATACAGTCCCAACCAGACATAGTAGAGAATACAGTCCCAACCAGACACCATAGAGAATACAGTCCCAACCAGACACCATAGAGAATACAGTCCCAACCAGACACCATAGAGAATACAGTCCCAACCAGACACTGTAGAGAAAACAGTCCCAACCAGACAACGTAGAGAATACATTCCCAACCAGACACCATAGAGAATACAGTCCCAAAAACCAGTAGAGAATGCTCTGCAAACCAGACACCATAGAGAATACAGTCCCAACCAGACCATAGAGAATACAGTCCCACCAGACGCCATAGAGAATACAGTCCCAGCCAGATACCATAGAGAATACAGTCCCAACCATAGAGAATACTGTCCCAACCAGACGCCATAGAGAATACAGTCCCAACCAGACACCTTTAGAGAATACAGTCCCAACCAGACTCCATAGAGTCCCAACCAGACACAGTAGAGAATACAGTCCCAACCAGACTCCATAGAGAATTCAGTACCCTAGACACCAGAATACATTCCCAACCAGACGCCATAGAGAATACTGTCCCAACCAGACACCATAGAGAATACAGTCCCAACCAGACATAGTAGAGAATACAGTCCCAACCAGACACCGTAGAGAATACAGGTCCCAACCAGACACCGTAGAGAATACAGTCCCAACCAGACACCATAGAGAAGTCCCAACCAGACACCATAGAGAATACAGTCCCAACCAAACACAGTAGAGAATACAGTCCCAACCAGACGCCATAGAGAATACAGTCCCAACCAGACCATAGAGAATACAGTCCCACCAGACGCCATAGAGAATACAGTCCCAACCAGACGCCATAGAGAATACAGTCCCAACCAGACGCCATAGAGAATACAGTCCCAGCCAGACGCCATAGAGAATACAGTCCCAACCAGACACAGTTGAGAATACAGTCCCAACCAGAATACAGTACCAACCAGACCATAGAGAATACAGTCCCAACCAGACATAGTAGAGAATACAGTCCCAACCAGACACCATAGAGAATACAGTCCCAACCAGACACCATAGAGAATACAGTCCCAACCAGACACCATAGAGAATACAGTCCCAACCAGACACTGTAGAAAATACAGTCCCAACCAGACACCATAGAGAATAAAGTCCCAACCAGACACAGTAGAGAATCCTGTCCCAAGCAGACACAGTAGAGAATACAGTCCCAACCAGACGCCATAGAGAATACAGTCCCAACCAGACACCGTAGAGAATACAGTCCCAACCAGACACCTTAGAGAATACTGTCCCAACCAGACACAGTAGAGAAATACAGTCCCAACCAGACCTTTAGAGAATACATTCCCAACCAGACACCATAGAGAATACTGTCCCAACCAGACCCTGTACAGAATACTGTCCCAACCAGACACCGTAGAGAGTACAGTCCCAACCAGACACAGCAGAGAATACAGTCCAAACCAGACACCATAGAGAATACTTTCCCAACCAGACACCGTAGAGAATACAGTCCCAAAAACACAGTAGAGAATGCTCTCCAAACCAGACGCCATAGAGAATACAGTCCCAACCAGACGCCATAGAGAATACAGTCCCAACCAGACACAGTAGAAAATACAGTCCCAACCAGACACCATAGAGAATAAAGTCCCAACCACACACAGTAGAGAATCCTGTCCAAAGCAGACACAGTAGAGAAAACAGTCCCAACCAGAACTTTAGAGAATACATTCCCAACCAGACACCATAGAGAATACTGTCCCAACCAGACCCCGTAGAGAATACTGTCAAAACCAGACACCGTAGAGAGTACAGTCCCAACCAGACACAGCAGAGAATACAGTCCAAACCAGACACCATAGAGAATACTGTCCCAACCAGACACCGTAGAGAATACAGTCCGAACCAGACACCGTAGAGAATACAGTCCCAACCAGACATAGTAGAGAATACAGTCCCAACCAGACACCATAGAGAATACTATCCCAACCAGACACAGTATAGAATACAGTCCCAACCAGACGCCATAGAGAATTCAGTACCAACCAGACATCATAGAGAATACATTCCCAACCAGACACCTTAGAGAATACAGTCCCAACCAGACACCATAGAAAATACAGTCCCAACCAGACGCCATAGAGAATACATTCCCAACCAGACGCCATAGAGAATACAGTCCCAACCAGACACCATAGAGAATACAGTCCCAACCAGACACGTAGAGAATACAGTCCCAACCAGACGCCAGTAGAGAATACAGTCCCAACCAGACACCATAGAGAATACAGTCCCAACCAGACACAGTATAGAATACAGTCCCAACCAGACGCCATAGAGAATACAGTCCCAACCAGACACCATAGAGAATACAGTCCCAACCAGACGCCATAGAGAATACAGTCCCAACCAGACGCCATAGAGAATACAGTCCCAACCAGACGCCATAGAGAATACAGACCCCAACCAGACGCCATAGATAATACAGTCCCAACCAGACGTCATAGAGAATACAGTCCCAACCAGACACAGTAGAAAATACAGTCCCAACCAGACACCATAGAGAATAAAGTCCCAACCACACACAGTAGAGAATCCTGTCCCAAGCAGACACAGTAGACAATACAGTCCCAACCAGACGCCATAGAGAATACAGTCCCAACCAGACACCGTAGAGAATACAGTCCCAACCATACACCTTAGAGAATACTGTCCCAACCAGACACAGTAGAGAAAACAGTCCCAACCAGACCTTTAGAGAATACATTCCCAACCAGACACCATAGAGAATACTGTCCCAACCAGACCCTGTAGAGAATACTGTCCCAACCAGACACCGTAGAGAATACAGTCCCAACCAGACACAGCAGAGAATACAGTCCAAACCAGACACCATAGAGAATACTTTCCCAACCAGACACCGTAGAGAATACAGTCCCAACCAGACACAGTAGAGAATACAGTCCCAACCAGACATAGAGAATACAGTCCCAACCAGACGCCATAGAGAATACAGTCCCAACCAGACACAGTAGAGAATACAGTCCCAACCAGACACCATAGAGAATACAGTCCCAACCAGACACAGTAGAGAATCCTGTCCAAACCAGACACAGTAGAGAAAACAGTCCCAACCAGAACTTTAGAGAATACATTCCCAACCAGACACCATAGAGAATACTGTCCCAACCAGACCCCGTAGAGAATACTGTCAAAACCAGACACCGTAGAGAGTACAGTCCCAACCAGACACATAGAGAATACAGTCCCAAACCAGACACCATAGAGAATACTGTCCCAACCAGACACCGTAGAGAATACAATCCGAACCAGACACCGTAGAGAATACAGTCCCAACCAGACATAGTAGAGAATACAGTCCCAACCAGACACCATAGAGAATACTATCCCAACCAGACACAGTATAGAATACAGTCCAAACCAGACGCCATAGAGAATACAGTCCCAACCAGACACCATAGAGAATACTATCCCAACCAGACACAGTATAGAATACAGTCCCAACCAGTCGCCATAGAGAAATACAGTCCCAACCAGACACCTTAGAGAATACTGTCCCAACCAGACACAGTAGAGAAAACAGTCCCAAACAGACCTTTAGAGAATACAGTCCCAACCAGACACCATAGAGAATACTGTCCCAACCAGACATAGTAGAGAATACAGTCCCAACCAGACACCATAGAGAATACAGTCCCAACCAGACACCATAGAGAATACAGTCCCAACCAGACACAGTAGAGAATACAGTCCCAACCAGACCATAGAGAATACAGTCCCAACCAGACACATAGAGAATACAGTCCCAACCAGACGCCATAGAGAATACAGTCCCAACCAGACACCATAGAGAATACAGTCCCAACCAGACGCCATAGAGAATACAGTCCCAACCAGACACCATAGAGAATACAGTCCCAACCAGACGCCATAGAGAATACATTCCCAACCAGACGCCATAGAGAATACAGTCCCAACCAGACACAGTAGAGAATACAGTCCCAACCAGTCATAGAGAATACAGTCCCAACCAGACACAGTAGAGAAAACAGTCCCAACCAGACCTTTAGAGAATACATTCCCAACCAGACACCATAGAGAATACTGTCCCAACCAGACACCTGTAGAGAATACAGTCCCAACCAGACACCGTAGAGAATACAGTCCCAACCAGACACAGCAGAGAATACAGTCCCAACCAGACACCATAGAGAATACTTCCCAACCAGACACAGTATAGAATACAGTCCCAACCAGACTCCATAGAGAATTCAGTACCAACTAGACACCATAGAGAATACATTCCCAACCAGACGCCATAGAGAATACTGTCCCAACCAGACACCATAGAGAATACAGTCCCAACCAGACATAGTAGAGAATACAGTCCCAACCAGACACCGTAGAGAATAAGGTCCCAAACAGACACCGTAGAGAATACAGTCCCAACCAGACGCCATAGAGAATACTGTCCCAACCAGACACCATAGAGAATACAGTCCCAAAAACACAGTAGAGAATGCTCTCCAAACCAGACGCCATAGAGAATAAGTCCCAACCAGACGCCATAGAGAATACAGTCCCAGCCAGACGCCATAGAGAATACAGTCCCAGCCAGACGCCATAGAGAATACAGTCCCAACCAGACGCCATAGAGAATACAGTCCCAGCCAGACGCCATAGAGAATACAGTCCCAACCAGACACAGTTGAGAATACAGTCCCAACCAGACGTCATAGAGAATTCAGTACCAACCAGACGTCATAGAGAATACAGTCCCAACCAGACATAGTAGAGAATACAGTCCCAACCAGACACCATAGAGAATACAGTCCCAACCAGACACCATAGAGAATACAGTACCAACCAGACACCATAGAGAATACAGTCCCAACCAGACACTGTAGAGAAAACAGTCCCAACCAGACAACGTAGAGAATACATTCCCAACCAGACGCCATAGAGAATACAGTCCCAAAAACACAGTAGAGAATGCTCTGCAAACCAGACGCCATAGAGAATACAGTCCCAACCAGACGCCATAGAGAATACAGTCCCAGCCAGACGCCATAGAGAATACAGTCCCAGCCAGACGCCATAGAGAATACAGTCCCAACCAGACTCCATAGAGAATACTGTCCCAACCAGACGCCATAGAGAATACAGTCCCAAACAAACCTTTAGAGAATACAGTCCCAACCAGACTCCATAGAGAATACTATCCCAACCAGACACAGTATAGAATACAGTCCCAACCAGACTCCATAGAGAATTCAGTACCAACTAGACACCATAGAATACATTCCCAACCAGACATAGAGAATACTGTCCCAACCAGACACCATAGAGAATACAGTCCCAACCAGACATAGTAGAGAATACAGTCCCAACCAGACACCGTAGAGAATAAGGTCCCAAACAGACACCGTAGAGAATACAGTCCCAACCAGACGCCATAGAGAATACTGTCCCAACCAGACACCATAGAGAATACAGTCCCAAAAACACATAGAGAATGCTCCCAAACCAGACGCCATAGAGAGAATACAGTCCCAACCAGACGCCATAGAGAATACAGTCCCAGCCAGACGCCATAGAGAATACAGTCCCAGCCAGACGCCATAGAGAATACAGTCCCAGCCAGACGCCATAGAGAATACAGTCCCAGCCAGACGCCATAGAGAATACAGTCCCAACCAGACACAGTTGAGAATACAGTCCCAACCAGACGTCATAGAGAATTCAGTACCAACCAGACGTCATAGAGAATACAGTCCCAACCAGACATAGTAGAGAATACAGTCCCAACCAGACACCATAGAGAATACAGTCCCAACCAGACACCATAGAGAATACAGTCCCAACCAGACACCATAGAGAATACAGTCCCAACCAGACACTGTAGAGAAAACAGTCCCAACCAGACAACGTAGAGAATACATTCCCAACCAGACGCCATAGAGAATACAGTCCCAAAAACACAGTAGAGAATGCTCTGCAAACCAGACGCCATAGAGAATACAGTCCCAACCAGACGCCATAGAGAATACAGTCCCAGCCAGACGCCATAGAGAATACAGTCCCAACCAGACTCCATAGAGAATACTGTCCCAACCAGACGCCATAGAGAATACAGTCCCAAACAAACCTTTAGAGAATACAGTCCCAACCAGACTCCATAGAGAATACAGTCCCAACCAGACTCCATAGAGAATACTGTCCCAACCAGACGCCATAGAGAATACAGTCCCAAACAAACCTTTAGAGAATACAGTCCCAACCAGACATAGTAGAGAATACAGTCCCAACCAGACACCATAGAGAATACAGTCACAACCAGACACCATAGAGAATACAGTACCAACCAGACACCATAGAGAATACAGTCCCAACCAGACATAGTAGAGAATACAGTCCCAACCAGACACAGTTGAGAATACAGTCCCAACCAGACGTCATAGAGAATTCAGTACCAACCAGACGTCATAGAGAATACAGTCCCAACCAGACATAGTAGAGAATACAGTCCCAACCAGACACCATAGAGAATACAGTCCCAACCAGACACCATAGAGAATACAGTACCAACCAGACACCATAGAGAATACAGTCCCAACCAGACATAGTAGAGAATACAGTCCCAACCAGACACAATTGAGAATACAGTCCCAACCAGACGTCATAGAGAATACAGTCCCAACCAGACGACATAGAGAATACTGTCCCAACCAGACTCCATAGAGAATACAGTCCCAACCAGACGCCATAGAGAATACAGTCCCAACCAGACTCCATAGAGAATACTGTCCCAGCCAGACGCTATAGAGAATACAGTCCCAAACAAACCTTTGGAGAATACAGTCCCAACCAGACTCCATAGAAAATACTGTCCCAACCAGACGCCATAGAGAATACTGTCCCAAACAGACACCGTAGAGAGTACAGTCCCAACCAGACACAGCAGAGAATACATTCCCAACCAGACGCCATAGAGAATACTGTCCCAACCAGACACCATAGAGAATACAGTCCCAAAAACACAGTAGAGAATGCTCTCCAAACCAGACGCCATAGAGAATACAGTCCCAACCAGACGCCATAGAGAATACAGTCCCAGCCAGACGCCATAGAGAATACAGTCCCAGCCAGACGCCATAGAGAATACAGTCCCAACCAGACTCCATAGAGAATACTGTCCCAACCAGACGCCATAGAGAATACAGTCCCAGCCAGAAGCCATAGAGAATACAGTCCCAGCCAGACGCCATAGAGAATACAGTCCCAACCAGACTCCATAGAGAATACTGTCCCAACCAGACTCCATAGAGAATACAGTCCCAACCAGACTCCATAGAGAATACTGTCCCAACCAGACGCCATAGAGAATACAGTCCCAAACAAACCTTTAGAGAATACAGTCCCAACCAGACATAGTAGAGAATACAGTCCCAACCAGACACCGTAGAGAATACAGTCCCAAAAACACAGTAGAGAATGTTCTCCAAACCAGACGCCATAGAGCATACAGTCCCAACCAGACATAGTAGAGAATACAGTCCCAACCAGACACCATAGAGAATACAGTCACAACCAGACACCATAGAGAATACAGTACCAACCAGACACCATAGAGAATACAGTCCCAACCAGACATAGTAGAGAATACAGTCCCAACCAGACACAGTTGAGAATACAGTCCCAACCAGACGTCATAGAGAATTCAGTACCAACCAGACACCATAGAGAATACAGTCCCAACCAGACACCATAGAGAATACAGTCCCAACCAGACACCATAGAGAATACAGTCCCAACCAGACACCATAGAGAATACAGTACCAACCAGACACCATAGAGAATACAGTCCCAACCAGACACTGTAGAGAAAACAGTCCCAACCAGACACCGTAGAGAATACATTCCCAACCAGACGCCATAGAGAATACTGTCCCAACCAGACACCATAGAGAATACAGTCCCAAAAACACAGTAGAGAATGCTCTCCAAACCAGACGCCATAGAGAATACAGTCCCAACCAGACGCCATAGAGAATACAGTCCCAGCCAGACGCCATAGAGAATACAGTCCCAGCCAGACGCCATAGAGAATACAGTCCCAACCAGACTCCATAGAGAATACTGTCCCAACCAGACGCCATAGAGAATACAGTCCCAAACAAACCTTTAGAGAATACAGTCCCAACCAGACACCATAGAGAATACAGTACCAACCAGACACCATAGAGAATACAGTCCCAACCAGACATAGTAGAGAATACAGTCCCCCAACCAATTGAGAATACATTCCCAACCAGACGTCATAGAGAATACAGTCCCAACCAGACCATAGAGAATACTGTCCCAACCAGACTCCATAGAGAATACAGTCCCAACCAGACGCCATAGAGAATACAGTCCCAACCAGACTCCATAGAGAATACTGTCCCAGCCAGACGCCATAGAGAATACAGTCCCAAACAAACCTTTGGAGAATACAGTCCCAACCAGACTCCATAGAAATACTGTCCCAACCAGACGCCATAGAGAATACTGTCCCAACCAGACGCCATAGAGAATACTGTCCCAACCAGACACCATAGAGAATACAGTCCCAAAAACACAGTAGAGAATGCTCTCCAAACCAGACGCCATAGAGAATACAGTCCCAACCAGACGCCATAGAGAATACAGTCTCAGCCAGATGCCATAGAGAATACAGTCCCAGCCAGACGCCATAGAGAATACAGTCCCAACCAGACTCCATAGAGAATACTGTCCCAACCAGACACCATAGAGAATACAGTCCCAAACAAACCTTTAGAGAATACAGTCCCAACCAGACTCCATAGAGAATACAGTCCCAACCAGACTCCATAGAGAATACTGTCCCAACCAGACGCCATAGAGAATACAGTCCCAAACAAACCTTTAGAGAATACAGTCCCAACCAGACATAGTAGAGAATACAGTCCCAACCAGACACCATAGAGAATACAGTCACAACCAGACACCATAGAGAATACAGTACCAACCAGACACCATAGAGAGTACAGTCCCAACCAGACACCATAGAGAATACAGTCCCAACCAAACACCATAGAGAATACAGTACCAACCAGACACCATAGAGAATACAGTCCCAACCAGACACTGTAGAGAAAACAGTCCCAACCAGACACCGTAGAGAATACATTCCCAACCAGACGCCATAGAGAATACTGTCCCAACCAGACACCATAGAGAATACAGTCCCAAAAACACAGTAGAGAATGCTCTCCAAACCAGACGCCATAGAGAATACAGTCCCAGCCAACCAGACACAGTCCCCCAGAGCCATAGAGACAGTCCCCATAGAGAATACAGTCCCAACCAGACTCCATAGAGAATGCTGTCCCAACCAGACGCCATAGAGAATACAGTCCCAAACAAACCTTTAGAGAATACAGTCCCAACCAGACATAGTAGAGAATACAGTCCCAACCAGACACCATAGAGAATACAGTCACAACCAGACGTCATAGAGAATTCAGTACCAACCAGACGTCATAGAGAATACAGTCCCAACCAGACATAGTAGAGAATACAGTCCCAACGAGACACCATAGAGAATACAGTCCCAACCAGACACCATAGAGAATACAGTACCAACCAGACACCATAGAGAATACAGTCCCAACCAGACATAGTAGAGAATACAGTCCCAACCAGACACAATTGAGAATACAGTCCCAACCAGACGTCATAGAGAATACAGTCCCAACCAGACGACACAGAGAATACTGTCCCAACCAGACTCCATAGAGAATACAGTCCCAACCAGACGCCATAGAGAATACAGTCCCCACCAGACTCCATAGAGAATACTGTCCCAGCCAGATGCCATAGAGAATACAGTCCCAAACAAACCTTTAGAGAATACAGTCCCAACCAGACATAGTAGAGAATACAGTCCCAACCAGACACCATAGAGAATACAGTCACAACCAGACACCATAGAGAATACAGTACCAACCAGACACCATAGAGAATACAGCCAACCAGACATAGTAGAGAATACAGTCCCAACCAGACACAGTTGAGAATACAGTCCCAACCAGACGTCATAGAGAATTCAGTACCAACCAGACGTCATAGAGAATACAGTCCCAACCAGACATAGTAGAGAATACAGTCCCAACCAGACACCATAGAGAATACAGTCCCAACCAGACACCATAGAGAATACAGTACCAACCAGACACCATAGAGAATACAGTCCCAACCAAACATAGTAGAGAATACAGTCCCAACCAGACACAATTGAGAATACAGTCCCAACCAGACGTCATAGAGAATACAGTCCCAACCAGACGACATAGAGAATACTGTCCCAACCAGACTCCATAGAGAATACAGTCCCAACCAGACACCATAGAGAATACAGTCCCAACCAGACTCCATAGAGAATACTGTCCCAGCCAGACGCCATAGAGAATACAGTCCCAAACAAACCTTTGGAGAATACAGTCCCAACCAGACTCCATAGAAAATACTGTCCCAACCAGACGCCATAGAGAATACTGTCCCAACCAGACGCCATAGAGAATACTGTCCCAACCAGACACCATAGAGAATACAGTCCCAAAAACACAGTAGAGAATGCTATCTAAACCAGACCCCATAGAGAATACAGTCCCAACCAGACGCCATAGAGAATACAGTCTCAGCCAGATGCCATAGAGAATACAGTCCCAGCCAGACGCCATAGAGAATACAGTCCCAACCAGACTCCATAGAGAATACTGTCCCAACCAGACGCCATAGAGAATACAGTCCCAAACAAACCTTTAGAGAATACAGTCCCAACCAGACTCCATAGAGAATACAGTCCCAACCAGACTCCATAGAGAATACTGTCCCAACCAGACGCCATAGAGAATACAGTCCCAAACAAACCTTTAGAGAATACAGTCCCAACCAGACATAGTAGAGAATACAGTCCCAACCAGACACCATAGAGAATACAGTCACAACCAGACACCATAGAGAATACAGTACCAACCAGACACCATAGAGAATACAGTACCAACCAGACACCATAGAGAATACAGTCCCAACCAGACGTAGAAGAGAATACAGTCCCAACCAGACACAGTTGAGAATACAGTCCCAACCAGACATCATAGAGAATTCAGTACCAACCAGACGTCATAGAGAATACAGTCCCAACCTGACATAGTAGAGAATACAGTCCCAACCAGACACCATAGAGAATACAGTCCCAACCAGACACCATAGAGAATACAGTCCCAACCAGACATAGTAGAGAATACAGTCCCAACCAGACATAGTAGAGAATACAGTCCCAACCAGACACAATTGAGAATACAGTCCCAACCAGACGTCATAGAGAATACAGTCCCAACCAGACGCCATAGAGAATACTGTCCCAACCAGACGCCATAGAGAATACAGTCCCAACCAGACGCCATAGAGAATACAGTCCCAACCAGACGTCATAGAGAATTCAGTCCCAGCCAGATGCCATAGAGAATACAGTCCCAACCAGACGTCATAGATAATACGGTCCCAACCAGCATAGTAGAGAATACAGTCCCAACCAGACACCATAAAGAATTCTGTCCCAACCAGACCCCGTAGAGAATACTCTCCCAACCAGACACCGTAGAGAGTCCAGTCCCAACAAGACACAGCAGAGAATACAGTCCCAACCAGATGCCGTATAGAATACAGTCCCAAACAGACACCGTAGAAAATAAGGTCCGAAACAGACACTGTGGAGAATACTGTCCCAACAAGACACCATAGAGAATACAGTCCCAACCAGACACAGTAGAAAATACAGTCCCAACCAGACACCATAGAGAATAAAGTCCCAACCAGACACAGTAGAGAATCCTGTCCCAAGCAGACACAGTAGAGAATACAGTCCCAACCAGACGCCATAGAGAATACAGTCCCAACCAGACACCGTAGAGAATACATTCCCAACCAGACACCTTAGAGAATACTGTCCCAACCAGACACAGTTGAGAATACAGTCCAAACCAGACACCATAGAGATTACAGTCCCAACCAGACGCCATAGAGAATTCAGTACCAACCAGACGTCATAGAGAATGCAGTCCCAACCAGACACCATAGAGAATACCTTCCCAACCAGACGCCATAGAGAATACTGTCCCAACCAGACACCCTAGAGAATACAGTCCCAACCAGACACCCTAGAGAAAACAGTCCCAACCAGACACCCTAGAGAATACAGTCCCAACCAGACATAGTAGAGAATACAGTTCCAACCAGACACCATAGAGAATACTATCCGAAGCAGACACAGTATAGAATACAGTCCCAACAAGACGCCATAGAGAATACTGTCCCAACCAGGCGCCATAGAGAATACAGTCCCAACCAGACGCCATAGAGAATACAGACCCAACCAGACGTCATAGAGAATTCAGTCCCAGCCAGACGCCATAGAGAATACAGTCCCAACCAGACGCCACAGAGAATACAGTCCCAACCAGACGCCATAGAGAATACATTCCCAACCAGACGCCATAGAGAATACTGTCCCAACCAGACACCGTAGAGAATACAGTCCCAACCAGACACCTTAGAGAATACTGTCCCAACCAGACGCCATAGAGAATACAGTCCCAACCAGACGCCATAGAGAAAACAGTCCCAACCAGACCTTTAGAGAATACATTCCCAACCAGACCCCGTAGAGAATACTGTCCCAACTAGACACCGTAGAGAGTACATTCCCAACCTGACACAGCAGAGAATACAGTCCAAACCAGACACCGTAGAGAATACAGTCCCAACCAGACATAGTAGAGAATACAGTCCCAACCAGACATAGTAGAGAATACAGTCCCAACCAGACGCCATAGAGAATACAACCAGACGCCATAGAGAATACAGTCCCAACCAGACGCCATAGAGAATACAGTCCAACCAGACACCATAGAGAGAGAAGCAGACTTGATCTGAAAGAACAGAAGTCGGTCTAAAAGGCAGGGCTCAGACACAGAATGAGGACACAGACAGACCCAGACCCAGACAGAGCCTCAGACTATGTGCTTTGCCTTTCAACAGTCTCAAGGGTAATGCCACAAACAGGCACAATAAGTCCTTCTCACAGACCCAATAGACTGTGAATATCACTGCTGTGAATGGCCTCATGTACTGTGTTACTGGTGGATAACAAACCTGGGTTCAAGTAGTATTGTTTTCTTTCAAACACTTTTAGCAATTGATTTAGCCTGTCTGGAGAGCCAGGTGGTGTTTGCACATTTGTGAGCAGGTATTCTATTGGTTTTATTGTACTAGGCAAGCACAACCAAGCCCAGCTAAAGTATTTGAAATGGTATCAAACAGTATTCGAACCGATGTCTGGAGGATTGTGCTACTTCTGCTGCTGTGGCATTAGCCAGGGCACAGGAGGTTGACTTTGTCTCACTTTAACAGCCCACACTCATTTTCAACTTCCCGATAGAGGACATAGAAAGAGGGCCAAGCTAAGCCCGTGTGTATGTGTGTTCTGTGAATGAAGAGCATCTGAGGTCAGGTTCGTTCTGAGGCGTTGGCTTCTTTTTATGGAATCGCCCCTGGATCAATTTACGATCTATTTGGTTAGTCATATTTCTACAGTGCTGGTTATTAGCAGGGATTTAGCCAGTCAGGTCAGAGGGGGTGGAGAGGGGGGCTCCTGGGGTAGGAGCATTGGGCCATCAGGGATTTAGCCAGTCTGTAAGGTGGCTCAGAGGGGGTGGAGATGTGGGGGGTCTTGGATGGCTGGGGGCAGCAGGGCTCCTGGCGGTTAGGAGCATTGGGCCAGTGGCTGAGAGGTCCCCAGTTTGGGTCGCCGAGTTGGCTGGGTGGGGGATCTGTCGATGTGCCCTTGAACGGGGCGCTTGATCCTGGTTGCTCCTGTGGGTCGCTCTGGATGGGAGCGTCTTCTAAATGACTGAATGTAAGATAAATGTTGAGTGTTCTTTTGCTCTCAGAACAGCCTCTATTCGAACGGGATGGACTTTACAAAGTGGCGAAAGCGTTCCACAGTGATGTTGGTCCATGTTGACTCCAATGCTTCCCACAGTTGTGTCAGGTTGGCTGGACGTCAACATTCCAGCAGCGTTGCAGTTCTTGACACACTCAAACCGGTGCGCCTGACACCTACTGCCATACCCCGTTCAAAGGCACTTCAATCTTTTGTCTTGCCCATTCACCCTCTGAATGGCACACATACACATTCCATGTCTCAATTGCCCCAAGGCTTAAAAAGATATATTTTAACCTGTCCCCCACTCCTAGGGGGTGCTCTTTCCTACACTGACTGAAGTGACACCAATAAGGGATCATAGCTTTCACCTGGATGAACCTGGTCAGTCTGTCATGGAAAGTGCAGGTGTTCCTAATGTCTTGTACACTCAGTGTAGTTCAACATCAATGGTAGCTACACAGTGGTAGGACCAGGGAAGGAAGACTCAAACAGAGGACTAACTGAAGGAAACACTGACAAGCTGAAATGCTCACATATAACACATGCAAACAGTATTTACATCAGAATCACTATTCGTTGTTCTCTCTGTGTGAAAGTTGAAACTGAAACATATTCATGTCAGCAGCACACCACCCTGCATCCCACTGCTGGCTTGCTCCTGAAGTTAAGCAGGGTTGGTCCTGGATGGGAGACCAGATGCTGCTGGAAGTGGTGTTGGAGTGCCAGTAGGGGGTGCTCTTTCCTCTGGTCTTAAGGTCAAATGACAATCCCCCAGGGCAGTGAAGGGGATTTTGCCCTGCAAAGGGTGCTGCTTTCAGATGGGCTGTTAAACCATTGTCCTGACTTGCTGTTGTCACTAAAAATCCCATGGCACTCATTTTAGGGGTGTTAACCCCAGTATCATAGCTACATTCTCAAGCTGGCCCCATTTCAATCATGGCCACCTAATCCCCCCCCTCATTCCTATTTGGCACATATCACTCCTCTCCAGCTGATGTGTTGTGAGTGGTCTGGCACAAAATGGTTGCTATGAATCACCCAAGTGGGTGCTACACATTGGTGGTGGATGAGATGAGTTTCCCCCTTACAGTACTTTGAACATCTGGAAAGGTGCTGAATGAATGATGGATCATGACAGTGTGTGTATAAGCAGAGTACAGGGGAATGCCTTTCTTCCTTCCTGTCAGTGTAGTGTGGGTGTGTGTGTTAATCATGGCTACCGAAGTGATCACAGGCGTTTCCCAGAACAAACAGAAGCAGGGCAGAATGCCACGGAGGAGGGCCGGAACGAGAGAAAATCAAATATTAGCTAATCAACAAACTTGAAGCAAGCGTCGCTATGAAAAATCTCATTAGCCCCGGTGGGCAACTCCATCGCTCTCTTTCTGATCCTCATTCTCTCCAGCTGCCTTTTGTTCACTCCATATTTCATTCCGATGCACACTCTCTCTCTAATTCTCTCTCCATTAACCTTTCTGTACCACATCTTTCTCTATCCACCCTTCCATCTCTTTCCTTCGCCGTCTCTCTCTCTCTCTCCCTCTCTCTTCAGCAGTTTGACTTCAAAGCCGACTCTCCGTCTGAATGGGAGCAGGCTAGCAGGTAGGATAAAGCTATACAATATGCTGAGTGTACCACGTGCCCCAGATCTCCCTTTGATGTGTTAATCACTGTCAGAGCAGCGCCGTAACTGGATGGGGACCAATGGATTGTGTTCCAAATAGCACCCTATTTCGCTTTGTAGGGAATAGGGTGCCCTCTTTAGGGAATAGGGTGCCCTCTGTAGGGAATAGGTTGCCATTTGGAACACGTGGAAACGCAATTAAGATTTGGGTTGTGGTAGGTAGTGACTGTAGGACGAGAGCACCGCGTGGTGCCAGCAGCAACGACTCTGGCATGACATCTGGCCACTCAATCATTTGTAAACATTTATGTTAGCAAGTAGCAACTTTGCGGGTTGGCGTGTAGCGTTACAAGCGTATCTGATCAAAGAAACATTTTTTAATTCTTTATTTTGGGCTGCCACCATCAAACACATGTGCAAGTCAGTGAAATGTTCCTTGAATATTCACAGACGGGCCCGTCTACTGAATGGGAAGACTCTGGAGTTCATCGTTTATTAACACTGGTGCCACTAGTAATCGCCTTCTGACTTTCAATGACCCTTTAAGACTCATTACAGCACAGCAGGTAGTCAGTGAGGCAGACAGAGAGAGAGGGAGGGAGATATAGAGAGGGGGGGGTCGATAGGGAGACACCCAGAGGAAGACCGAAGGGCAGAGATACTAAGAGAGGGCTTTGTCTGGAGGATAGCCACTTCATGTAGAGAGAGAGACTGTATAAATCTAACAGTCCATGACTGACTGGGGATGAAAAATATATAGAGGACAAACTATAAAGCCAGTAGGGATAAAGCTGAGAGGGTGATAGAATGAGAGAGAGAGAGAGAGAGAGAGAGAGAGAGAGAGAGGGGGAGCTAAAGAGATAGAGGAAGGGGGAGAGAGAGAGGGAGGGAGAGAGAGAGAGAGAGACCATTTCCAGGGTAGTCCTTGGAAACCCAGAGGGAGAGGTAGAGAGGCTGTCCTCTCTCTCAGAGTGTAGCCCTGGCCTAGAGAGCCTCTCTGGGGGACTGCAGGGGATAAGAGGCCCCAGATGAAGAGAAGAGCTCTCTATCACGTCAGCACTCCAATCACAGCCTAATCCCTGCTTAGTACACCCACTGCTATAGCAAGGAGGGATGGAGGAATAGGGAGAAAGATAGAGAAATGGGGAAAAACAAGGTAGAGGGAGGTAGAAGGAAGGAGCGAGCGAGCGAGAAAAAGGGAGCGATGGAGAAAGAACGAGGGAGGAATTGAGAGAGGGAGGGAAAGAGAGTGAGGGAGGGAGTGGTTTTGTAACAGATTCTCACACTTACGTCACTGGTTTTGGTGGTCTAACATTTGAGAGCTTCTCAGAACCGTCTGACAAAATATCTAATGTGCTCCTGATGTTATCTATCCTTTCACTCTCCTTCTGCACTATCCAGGTCAGCTGACATACAGCTAAGTGATGAGTGAAATATTTAACACATATTTTATTATCAAATTAACACTTTTTAGTATGAATGTCCTGATTAAATGGTTGGTGGAAATATAATTGTGTCTTCTAAGCACCATTATAAGAGTTGATGAACATTGTTTCCAGAGAAAAGTGATATATTCTTGGTATCTGGAAGTGTGACCTGTCAGATTCAACGAAACCCAAGTTCTATGATGGAGTGGAATGTCTTTGAATTGCACTGAATTCAATTCCAATTCCTGTGATTTAAACTCAACTGCATCCTGTGGGGTGTGGCCAATTCAATTTGAATTTAAACTCATCACTTGAATGGGAGTCAATTCCAGAATTCTGAATTGAGCCCAACCCTGCTGCCAAGAGAAGGAGTCAGTTCTGCTGTTTGTCCCACATATACAAAATGTGACCGAAAATACCTCACCACCGGCACCACCAGAAATACCCATAAAACCTGAGTGTTCCAGTTATCATTACATCTTCCTGTTAAAACTACTATAGTTTGGAAGTCAGACAGGACCAGTGTTCCACTGCACCAAGGAGGGATTATGGAGAAAAATACAAAACGCTACCATTTTCCAGGGATTACAGGCATGCACAGCATAGGGTGGGTTACAATCTCAAACCTCATGTCAACTGAGTTTTTAATGCCTCTAAAATCTTACCATCTGGATGGGAGAAGGGGATGTGGGGCAGAAGAAGGGGGATGTGGGGTTAGATGAGTTAGAGAAGGTGAGATAGTGCTCATGCTGACTATTGACCTGAAATGATTTGCTGTGAAACCACTGGACAGCAGCACACTACAAAGCATAATCTGATGTGTGTGTGTGTGTGTGTGTGTGTGTGGGGGGAGGGGGTGAGATAGATAGATAGATGGAGCAGATGGTCTAGGGTAGATCAGTGAAAGAGGATTTATGCCAGGTCAAACTATCATCACACTCATAACACCAGTCCCCATTCAGTGGAAAGCACAGCACACCCACACCAGGAAGTACACTCCAACACCACTTCAACAGCCTTGAGATGGCCCTGTGTGTAGGAAAAGAAGCTGTGCCACTCTAGCAATAGTTTCCCATCTGTGACTGGGTGGATTCATACACTCCAAAAGGCATTTCTCTATTTCAGAACCACGGAGAGTTCCAATCAGAGGCACCACCAATGCATCAGTGCCATGGATAGTTCCACTTTGAAAGCCACCAGCTGCTATGTGATTCAGAACCATGGACAGTACCCGTCTGAGAACCAACAGTGTGTGCAGTTTTTCAGCACCATGGACAGCAGTGTTGGAGAGTCTTAGCCCCAATAGCACACCAGATTGGAATTTCTAACAGCACGATTAATTGAGTCGGGCGTTTTAATGCTTGGCCTTACGATAACGTTATGCCACCAACATTTAGTAACATCAACAATCATCAAATAGCTGCAAACAAACCTCCTCTTTAGCCTTGTGATAAATCAAAGAAAAGGTCCGGCCTGCCAGAGAGAGGCACAGAAGGAGGTGAGACTCTGATCCTCACTGTAAAGTCGAAAGCATCTCACTGAGGTTTCTGCCAACAGGGAAGTCATCTCTGGCTCTCTGATAACGAGACTAAATCGAATTCTTACACATACTCACACACAGGGACAGGCACAGACACAGAGAAACAGACACAGACACACGCACAGAGAGACACACACACACACACACACACACACACACACACACACACACACACACACACACACACACACACACACACACACACACACACACACACACACACACACTCACTCACTCACTCACACACACACACTCACTCACTCACTTACTCACTCACTCACTCACTCACTCCAACACCAGCAGGACAGGATGGATGGGATGGCCCCTGGCTGTGACGCAGCAGTCAGAATAGCTGACGTCCATTAGGCCCATCTGTGGTGGTCTGGGTCTGGGACAGAGGCCCTTCTAGCCTGCTGAAATGGATAATGCCGACTATGGCCCATCTGTGCTGGTCTGGGTCTGGGACGGAGTCCCTTCTAGCCTGCTGAAATGGATACTGCAGACTATGGCCCATCTGTGCTGGTCTGGGTCTGGGACAGAGTCTCTTCTAGCCTGCTTAAATGGATACTGCAGACTACGGCCCATCTGTTCCCAACTGGTGTGCCTTCAGGAACACACAAAACTTTTCCTAGTCCTGATTTTTGGAACACTCACTTGTAAACGTAACTTGTTAAACGCACAGGGAGTTTTGACTTGGGAGCACTAGTGACACTTGTATAATACATGGAATGGCACATGGTTACATCTGTATCGTTGTTTCAAGCCAAGTGAACTCAGGCTGTTGTTACAATTGTATTATATGAGGTGCGCGCATCACAAGCAACGTACACACAAACTAACAATCATGGGTAACGATGACAATAGTTCAGATAAAGCCTATTTCATCTGTAATAAATCTTGTCACGTAAAATAGATGATTTGCAGTATGGATCAGATGAGATGGAGGGAGGATTCGAATTGAATATCCCATCAAGGTGTGCCACCGTTGAAAAAAGGTTGGGAACCGCTGCTCTACTGTACACACACACACACACACACACACACACACACACACACACACACACACACACACACACACACACACAGAGAGAGAGAGAGAGAGAGAGAGGCTGAAACAAACAGACAGGCCCACACACAAACACACACATTGATGCGCACATACTCACAGACTCAGTGGGAAGCACGTAAAAGACCAAAGAGAGAGGGAGGAGAGGGGGAGGAGAGAGGGTGGCAGGAGAAGGAAAACAGTTTGCTCGAGGCAAAGATGTTCGGGCCCTCTCGAGAGATCTGGCACTCCAAACTAGCTGGCACAGTTTTCCATGCTCCTTGGACAGCAACACTTCAGATGCTATTCAAACACTCCAATCTGCCAAGAATCCCAACAGATAGGAAACCAGCTGAAGGGTGATGGTTTAAAGTGGGAGACGTTAGAGACAGAGTCAGAGAGCTCTGAGGAATGAAGCAGGACCCCGTGTCTCTCAACTGTCCCCCTGCTGCTAGACTGATCGTCACAAATGATGATTATGCACTGACCTCTACGGCCGGACATACAACCAGACACACACACACACACACCACACACACACACGACTAGACAGAGGGATATTCACAAGTCGGCATCAAAGATCTCTTTCATTCATTGATCTCATTGATCCCACAAACTCAATTCTGGACCTCGAAGCCAGTTCAACTGCATTTTTTCACCGTTCCCTCCTAACCAGGGATTTAGACCTGGGACAGCTGGTGCAGTCAATGAATTATCAGGTAGAACAGAAAACCTAGCAGACTCTGGATCTCGTTGGGTAAGAGTTCAATACCCTTGTCATAGATGCTTCATGTTTCCCATTATTCTCAGAAAAGATCATGAGGCAGAAGGCTATTTGTGTAAGAGAGGGGGAGGGAGGATGATGGAACTGCCTTTAAACGCTTCCTGTCTGTATCATCATCAGAACAAGGGCATTGTGGTTCTAGAAGCTTTTGTTGACTCTCTGATCTTTTACTACTGATGTTGTTGTTGTTGTGTGGGTGTGTGTCTGCCGGTGTCGTGAGTGTGTCTGTTTTTAGTTTTGCTCTGGTGTTAAAAAGCCAGTCTGGTGTGACTCACGGGGCTTGGCTTCGTGAGGGAAGCATTTCCCAACAAACACCTCACAGTCCTTCTCTCTATCCAATCTGATCAAGTGTAAGAGTAACTCAGCTATTTCTTCTCTGGAAGGGTGAGGCGGCGGAGGCTCGCTCGAAGTTTAGCTGTTGGCAAAGTGTTGGGAGAGATCAGAAAGATAAATGTGTTTGTTCTCCCCGTCGGCGCTTTGCCCCAAAACCTTTAACTCCATTGAAACCAGGCTTCCCACAGCAAAGGAAGCTGAAGTGGACTACTTTCATGAGTCTGCTTGCTCTGCCCTCATAGTTTCACATTGAAGTGTTTCACCATGTTCTTTTCAGGACAACCAGGGCTACACGCAGAGCACAGTTTGACACAAACAGCTGCATTCATACGTTTTATTGACACACGTCTGCCAAGCAATTAGCTGATGCAGAATGTATTCATAAGAATGCTGTGAGTACATAAGTTGTTTTCTCAGTGGGTAATGAATATCCAGCTAGTCAGTGACAACTGTTTGGAGTTTGAGACAGCAACTATGTGAGCGTATTACAGTATTATAGACACTACGTCTGGGGATTTCCTGTGATCTTCTATGTACTGTAGAAGAACCCCTTACCTTCTAACGACTGTGGTGTACCTTGTGAGCGTCATAGAGCAGGTTACATGTTCGCGAGAGTCTCAGCTTTTCATAGACGGTCATAATAGTTTGTCGCTCAAATTGTTCGGATTTTACAAATGTTTTTGTGAGAAGAACCGTTTTCGGCATCCGCCCTTGTCTCACACACAGAAAAAACAACACTTTAGCCCTGGTTAATCACACAGACTAATGCAACAACCCAGCAGGCTGTGTCTCACACACATGGCTTGAAGTCTTCCAAAACGCGCTGGCGTTACCGTGGGGCTCAAGAGGTTTTAATATAGAGTGTCCTTAATTATACCTCTCCCACCCCTGCATTCATATGCTCAAAATAAACCACTATTGTGTTGGCTGAAGCAAAGGTAGAGATCATAGAAGCCATTCATAATCAGGATGACAACTTCATCCAGCCTGGAACAGGGAGGGGGAGAACAAGGAAGATGGAGGCTGAGTAGAATGAGGGGGAATGGGGCCCAGCTCCACCTCAGAGAGGGGGTAAACGGGGAGGACAATGGCTGAGGAAGCAGAGAGAGGAGATGTGGGGCGCTGGGATGCCGGGTGTTCCCATAGGATCTGGTTGAACCTCCATGAGCAGCTGGGCCGTCGTGGAGGGACCTGGAACTGGAGCTTAGCCCTAAGGCTGTCCGAGATAACTTGGGCCACATAGGCCACTGTAGAAAAGCAGCAGCTCATCTCTCAGGTCAAAGCAATCTAGTCTGCATGTATATTTGGTGAGTGCAGAGGGTTTCCTGGCTGTACAAACAGCTCAGAACTGCTCAAACAGGGCGGCAAGATTTCTTGTCCACAGCGGTTATGCACACACTCATTCAAACACACACTAACACATAAATACACACACACGTACGTCTAATCTGTTCATTTATTTCCCAGGAGGCATTGCACAGATGCCCAGCGGCCAGCCTGTGTTGGTGATTGGTCCTCAGCTGAACGGGCTAGATATGGTAAGTACCCACGCTGCACTGGGCTCGCTCTCTCTCTCGCTCTTTCCTTCTCCACCCCCCGGTCTCTCCCTCTCTAACCCTCTCTCTCCCTCTGCTTCTCTCTCTCTCCATCTCTCCCCCCTCTATCTCTCCATGTATCTCTATTCCCCTCTCTCTCTATCTGAAGGTTACTCGAGCTCACTACAGAGGAAAGATTATTCACATCCCAGTGTGTGTCTCAGCTAGAGATCTGAACATGATCAAAATACTAACACGACACTACACAGTGGTAAACAAAGCTTCTGCATGACAATATCACACACTACGGTACCTGAACACAACACAATGTACATTCAATCTCATTCACGAACTGTTCATTCATTATAGAGACCAGGTGATCTATTAAATATCATTGTATGCATCATTGTAAGACCTTTAAACAGGTCAACATTCACAAAGCCGCGGGGCCAGACAGATTACCTGGACGTGTACTCAGAGTATGCGCGGACCAACTGGTAAGTGTCTTCACTGACATTTTCAACCTCTCCCTGACCGAGTCTGTAATACCAACATGTTTCAAGCAGACCACCATAGTCCCTGTGCCCAAGAAAGCAAAGATAACCTGACAAAATTACCACCGCCCCGTAGCACTTACGTCGGTAGCCATGAAGTGCTTTGAAAGGCTGGTCTTGGCTCACATCATCACCATTATCCCAGAAACCCTAGACCGTCCCAACAGATCCACAGATGACGCAATCTCAATCTCAATCCCACTCCACACTGCCCTTTCCCACCAGGACAAAAAGAACACCTACATGAGAATGCTATTCATTGACAACAGCTCAGCGTTCCATACCATAGTGCACACGAAGCTCATCAATAAGCTAAGGACCCTGGGACTAAACACCTCCCTCTGCAACTGGATCCTGGACTTCCTGACGGACACCCCAGGTGGTGAAGGTAGGCAACAACACGTCTGCCACGCTGATCCTCATCACTGGGGCCCCTCAGGGGTGTGTACTTATTCCCCTCATGTACTCCTTGTTCATCCAGGACTGCGTGGCCATACATGACTCCAACACCATCATTAAGTTTGCTGACGACACAATAGTGGTAGGCCTGATCAACGACAACAATGAGACAGCCTATAGGGAGGAGGTCAGAGACCTGGCAGTGTGGTGCCATTGTATGCATCATTGTAAGACCTTTAAACAGGTCAACATTTGCAAAGCCGCGGGGCCAGATGGATTACCAGGACGTGTACTGGTAGTTACAAGTTTCTTAGTGTCCACATCACCAACAAACAATCATGACTCCAACACCATCATTAAGTTTGCTGATGACACACCAGTGGTAGGCCTGATCAACGACAACGATGAGACAGCCTATAGGGAGGAGGTCAGAGACCTGGCAGTGTGGTGCCAGGAAAACAACCTCTCCTCCAATGTGAGTAAGACAAAGGAGCTGATCGTGGACTACAGGAAAAGGAGGGCTGAAAAGGCCCCCATTAACATGACGGGACTGTAGTGGAGCGGGTCGAGAGTTTCAAGTTTATTGGTGTCCACATCACCATCGAACTATCATGGTCCAAACATACCAATACAGTCGTGAGGAAGGTACGAAAGCACCTTTTCACCCTCAGGAGACTGAAAAGATTTGGCATGGGTCCCCAGAATCTTCAAAGGTTCTACAGCTGCACCATCGAGAGCATCCTGGCCGGTTGCATCATTGCCTGGTATGGCAACTGCTCAGCATCTGACCGCAAGGCGCTACAGACGGTAGTGCATACGGCCCAATACATCACTGGGGTCAAGCGTCCTGCCATCCAGGACCTATATTCTAGGCGGTATCAGAGGAAAGCCCCAAAAATTGTCAGAGACTCCAGTCACCCAAGTCATAGAGTGTTTTCTCTGCTACCACTGCGCCAAGTCTAGGATCAGGAGGCTCCTTAACAGCTTCTACCCCCAAGCCATAAGACTGCTGAACAATTAATAACATGGCCACCGGACTATTTACATTGATCCCCCCCACCCCTCCATTTGTTTTGTACACTGCTGCTACTCACTGTTTATTATCTATGCATAGTCACTTCACCCCTAACTACATGTACAAATTACCTCAACTAACCTGTTCCGCTGCACTCGGTACTGGTACCCCCTGTATATAGCCTCGTTATTGTTATTTTATTTTTTACTTTAAAAAAAATAAAAATAATTTTACCTTAGTTTATTTGGTAAATATTTTCTTAACTCTTTCTTGAAGTGCCCTGTGGTTAAGGGCTTGTAAGTAAGCATACCACGGTAAGGTCTGCCCTTGTTGTATTCTGCGCATGTGACAAATAAAGTTTGATTTGAATTAATACAACATTGATGGTATGAAAAGATATGAACCGTATTGAGTTTCCTAGCGTCTTTGAGATCATCTCTGTAATAGAAAGTGCCATATAAATTAGATCTACTATCTCTATATTTATTAGTATTATCTTGTTGAGAAAGCTGGATAGTAAAATGGCTGAGTACAGTATATGAATATCGGGTGATGTAATTTCACCTTGGTCATCATTATGCGGTAACTGATGGGGAAATTGTGATCATTCGACTGGGTTATTATACTAGGTGAGCATAATAACCTCACCTCTAGGGTCAAACAATCCACTGATGCATTTTCTCATTAGTGATTTTCATCTCATTCATTACCCAACTAGACCGAGCACAGCCTGTTTTTAACACACACAGACACACACACAGACACACACACACACAGACACAGACACACACACACACACACACACACACACACAGACACACACACACACACACACACACACACACACACACACACACACACACACACACACACACACACACACACACACACACACACACACACACACACACACACACACACAGACACAGACACACACACACACACACACACACAGACACACACACACACACACACACACACACACCCTCATTTCACAAATACGTGCACACATGGTCGCAAGCACATACACAAACACACGCACCTTCCAATCCACCATCATTACAACCATCGCCATCCAGTTAAATGGGATCTAAAAATATCAAAGGTGATGGATAGGCCAACACAGGGGGAAAATAATGGTCTTCAAAAACATTAATGGTTTTCTGATGGCGATACGTCCGTTTGTTCATTTCCCGGTCTTTAACCGTGTGGCAGTGTTAGAGATGGAGAATAGGACTCTGTCCCAAATGGTACCCTATTCCCTATATAGTGCACTACTTTTCACCAGGCCCCTATGGGCTCTGATCAGAAATAGTGCACTATATAGAGAATAGGTCGCCATTTAGGACGCAACCCTGGAAAATCAGCAGGGCCAATGTGACATGAATGAGTGTATCCATAAAGCCCTGTCAGATTAGCTAGGCCACAATCTCTATCTAAATGTATGGGCTGGGATTGGACGATACACTCTGCATGCAGATCAGATCAGATCAGAGGAGAGCTGGAGGAGGAGAGGAGAGGAGGTGAGCTGGTGAAGAGGATAGAGGAGAGGAGGAGGAGAGGTAGAAGAGAGGAGGGGGGAAAAGGAGAGGCTAGAGGGCAGGAGGAGGAGAGGAGGTGAGCTGGCGAAGAGGATAGAGGAGAGGAGGAGGAGAGGATAGAGGAGAGGAGGAGGAGAGGATAGAGGAGAGGAGGAGGAGAGGAGAGGAGGTGAGCTGGCAAAGAGGATAGAGGAGAGGAGGAGGAGAGGATAGGCCTGCCTATAAAGTGTATACAGGTAGGTCATCCAGATTTCAGATATCCTGAATCAGTCCAACCAGTTGCCAGAGGACGAATGAACCTAAGAGTGTTTGTTCTATCTCTGTTCCACCCTGAGGGTTCTAACGTTCTACCTTCTAGCCATTATCATGTCTTTGAGCGCTCCTTGTGTGAAAGCACCGCTCGCAATTCTCTCAATCTCTCTCTCTCTGTTTTTCTCTATGCCCTCTGCACAACAAAGACTATGAGAGAATCACACAGGCTCTTTCTCCATCTCTTATCATCACTCACTCTCTCAACCTCCACTCCTTTTATTCTCATCCTCCCTTCCTCTCCCCCTCACAGGTGTTCCTTCAAGGACACCTGTACAAATCCTTATAGCGCTGAACCTCACAGAGACTCAGCATTAAGAAAGAGGGAGAATTAGAGAGAGAGAGGAATATAGAGTAAGAAAGAGAGGGAGAGAGAACGAGAGAGAGCGAGGGGAGAAAGAGACATATAGAGAGAGAGAAAGAGAGAAAGAAAGAGCGAGGGTAGAGAGAGAGAAAGACAGAGAGAGAAAGAGAGAGACAGAGAGAAAGCAAGTGAGAGGCAGAGGGAGTAAGAAACGAGAGGGAGAGGGGGAGGAGACATCTGGTAGAGAAGGAGAGAGACAGAGAGAAAGGAAGTGAGAGGCAGAGGGAGTAAGAAACGAGAGGGAGAGGGGGAGGAGACATCTGGTAGAGAAGGAGAGAGACAGAGAGAAAGGAAGTGAGAGGCAGAGGGAGTAAGAAACGAGAGGGAGATCTGGGGGAGGAGACATCTGGTAGAGAAGGTAGAGAAGGACAGAGAGACAGAGAGAAAGCAAGTGAGAGGCAGAGGGAGTAAGAAACGAGAGGGAGAGGGGAGGAGACATCTGGTAGAGAAGGAGAGAGACAGAGAGAAAGGAAGTGAGAGGCAGAGGGAGTAAGAAAGGAGAGAGACAGAGAAAGGAAGTGAGAGGAGAGGGAGAGGGGGGGGAGACATCTGGTAGAGAAGGAGAGAGACAGAGAGAGGGGAAAGGAAGTGAGAGGCAGAGGGAGTGATGAAAACTTGGGCAAAGAAACGAGAGGTCAGAGGGAAACAGGTTAAGGGAGAGGAGACATCTGGTAGAGAAGGAGAGAGACAGACAGAAAGGAAGTGAGAGGCAGAGGGAGTAAGAAACGAGAGGGAGAGGGGGAGGAGACATCTGGTAGAGAAGGAGAGAGACAGAGAGAAAGGAAGTGAGAGGCAGAGGGAGTAAGAAACGAGAGGGAGAGGGGGAGGAGACATCAGGTAGAGAAGGAGAGAGACAGAGAGAAAGGAAGTGAGAGGCAGAGGGAGTAAGAAACGAGAGAGGGAGGGGGAGGAGACATCTGGTAGAGAAGGAGAGAGAGACAGAGAGAAAGGAAGTGAGAGGCAGAGGGAGTAAGAAACGAGAGGGAGAGGGGGAGGGAGACATCTGGTAGAGAAGGAGAGAGACAGAGAGAAAGGAAGTGAGAGAGGAGAGGGAGTAAGAAACGAGAGGGAGAGGGGGAGGGAGACATCTGGTAGAGAAGGAGAGAGACAGAGAGAAAGGAAGTGAGAGGGAGAGGGAATAAGAAACGAGAGGGAGAGGGGGAGGGAGACATCTGGTAGAGAAGGAGAGAGACAGAGAGAAAGGAAGTGAGAGGCAGAGGGAGTAAGAAAGTAGAGAGAGGAGAGAGGGGAGGGAGACATCTGGTAGAGAAGGTGAGAGACAGAGCGGCATTCGGCTCCGACATAATCATATTTACTCTCAGCCTCAACATTCACTATACTAATGTATCTTTAAAATACAATTCCACCAAAAGCAACTAGTGATGAATATTCTGTCAGACAGGGAATCAGGTTAAGATTGACAAGAAAAGTCAACACACATTGAGAGAGAGCGGTAGAGAAATAGAGAGAGAGAGAGAGTGGTAGAGAAATAGAGAGATAGAGAGAGCGGTAGAGAAATAGAGAGAGAGAGAGAGAGAGAGAGGGAGAGAGCAGTAGAGAAATAGAGAGAGAGAGAGCGGTAGAGAAATAGAGAGAGAGAGACAGAGAGCAGTAGAGAAATAGAGAGAGAGAGAGCAGAGAGCGGTAGAGTAGAGAAATAGAGAAAGAGAGAGAGATAGAGAGAGAGAGAGAGAGAGCGGTAGAGAAATAGAGAGAGAGAGAGAGAGAAATAGTAGAGAAATAGAGAGAGAGAGCAGTAGAGAAATAGAGAGAGAGAGAGCGGTAGAGAAATAGAGAGAGAGAGAGAAATAGAGAGAGAGAGAAATAGAGAAATAGAGAGAGCAGTAGAGAAATAGAGAGTAGAGAGAGAGAGAGCGGTAGAGAAATAGAGAGAGAGAGAGAGCGGTAGAGAAATAGAGAGAGAGAGAGCGGTAGAGAAATAGAGAGACAGAGACAGAGAGCAGTAGAGTAGAGAAATAGAGAGAGAGAGAGAGCGGTAGAGAAATAGAGAGAGAGAGAGAGTAGAGAAATAGGTAGAGAGAGCGGTAGAAATAGAGAGAGAGAGAGCGGTAGAGAAATAGAGAGAGAGAGAGAGCGGTAGAGAGAAATAGAGAGAGAGAGACAGAGAGCAGTAGAGAAATAGAGAGAGAGAGAGAGCGGTAGAGAAATAGAGAGAGAGAGAGCGGTAGAGAAATAGAGAGAGAGAGAGGGTCCAGAGGAAGAGAAAGCTTCAAAGAGAGGAGAAAGAAGGAGAGAGGGAAGGATAGATGGAGAGAGGGAAATAAAGGTAGAGGGAGAAAGGGAGAGTGGGAGAGGACGATATAGGGAGAGAGAAAGAAAGAGATGAAAAGGGAGAGAGAGGGAGAAGCTGAGAGATGGAAGAGAGGGGGGGGGCACCAAGAGAAAGCGGATCCAGGCCGGAAAAGAAAAGATGAATGACGGGCCCTAAATGAAATGCCACTCTGTGTAATGGGAAAAAGGGCCATTCGGAAAGCAGGTCACTTGAGTTGCAGGGGATGTTCTTGAGTGGCTTTGCCCTCAGGCTCAGCACAGTACAGGCAGACAGGCTCCCTCCCTCTCTCGCTCCCTCTCCCTCTCTTTCTCTTTCTCTTTCTCTTTCTCTTACTCTTACTCTTACTCTTACTCTTTCTCTTTCTCTTTCTCTTTCTCTTTCTCTCTCTCTCTCTCTCTCTCTCTCCCTCTCTCTCTCTCTCTTTCTCTTTCTCTCTCTCTTTCTCTTTCTCTTTCTCTTTCTCTCTCTCTCTCTCCTCTCTCTCTCTCTCTTCTCTCTCGCTCTCTTCTCTCTCTTTCTCTCTCTCTCTCTCTCTCTCTCTCTCTTCTTTCTCTTTCTCTCTCTCTTTCTTTCTCTCTCTCTCACAGTCAATAATATTAACTCTAAACACACACGCACACGCACATAAACATACACACACATACTCATGTGCACGCGATCGCACAGCCACACGCAACACCAACACACACACACATGCTAACCACAGAAACTGATGGCGAGTTCAGGCAACTCGGAAGGATGTTTATCTCTATGCAAGGAAAATAATGCATTAATGGTGATGTGGGAAATGAAAGACCAGCAGACACTATATATTCACGCTTCTGACATGCTAACTTGTGAGCACTGTGGGTAGCTATTATAAAGCTTGTCTCTCCCACTTTCTCAATTCAATTAAATTCAATTTGCTTTATTGGCACGAGGTAACAATGTACATATTGCCAAAGCTTACTTTGGATATTTACAATATGAAAATAATAAGAATCTAAATTGTCAACGGGAACAACAGTAACAACAATAACCAAGGGTCAAAATAACCACATGTTGAACAATAACAGTAAGCATAGAGGACAAGTGCAGGTTGGTTGGTCTGTCAGACACTGTCCCTCATCTTATGGCAGGCGGCAATGTAGTGCGCTGCCAACCCACAGCTCTCTGCGTCCTCCCCCAACAGGACAGGTAGCCTATTGTCATCAGAGAGGCCTTTGAAACCTTGAGTAAGGGTTTCAAATTTGGGGAAATTACACTCTAATTGTTTTATATTTTTGACATTTTGTCAGAAAATGCAGCTCCGTCTCAGGTTCTGCTGTTGTGCAGTGGTTGCACAGCCTTTCCTCTACAGGGAGCCAGGGTTTCCTGTGTCTACCCTTCTCAATGGCAAGGCTGTGCTCACTGAGCCTGTACTTCGTCAAGGTTTTTCTAAGGTTTTGATCAGTAACCATGGTCAAATAGTCAGCCATGGTGTACTGTCGATTTAGGGCCAGATAGCACTGCATTTTGCTTTGTGCTTGTGCATGTGTTTCTCAATAAGCAATGTAGTTTTGTTTTGACTGTGTTGTCATTTGGTTTATTCTGATTGATTGGATGTTCTGGTCCTGAGGCTTCAGTGTGTTAGTGGAACAGGTTTGTGAACTCAGCCCCAGGACCAGCTGGGTGAGGGAACTCTTTTCTTTGCTCAGCTCTTGGCATTGCAGAGCTTGGTAATGATATGAGAGGGGGTCACTGTATTTTAGATGTTTCCAAAACATAATTGCTCTTTTTTGAGTTTTTATTATGTGTGGATTTTGGCCTAATTCTGCCCTGCATGTATTGTTTGTAGTTTTCCTCTGGACATGTAGGAGAATCTTACAGAACTCTGCATGCAGGGTTTCAATGGGGTGTTTGTCCCATTTGGTGAAATCTTGTTTTGCCAGTGGACCCCGCACCTCGCTGCCATAAAGTGCAATTGGTTCAATGACACATTCAATTAGTTTAAGCCAAATTTGAATAGTTATTTCAATTTGAATTTGTTTTTTAATGGCGTAGAATTCCCTGCGGGCTTTCTCTCTCAGTTCATTCACTGCCTCATTTACTCAAGACATTGTGCTTATGAAGGAAGTTTAGAATTTACATTTATAATACTACAGAAAACCTTCCCCAGGTTACTGTTCACACAAATGCCTCTGTAATTGTTAGGGCCACATTTGTCTCTGTTCTTAAAGATTGGGGTTATGATGTCAGGTGTCAGGGAAATAACCTACACTGAGGATCAAATTAAACAGTTTTAATATAGCCAATTGAAATGTTGCACTAGTGAGTTTGAGCATCTCATTTAGGATGCCATCAGGTCCGCATGCCTTTTTAAATTTGAGGGTCTGAAGTTTCTTATAGAGCTCCTGGTCAGTAATTGGGGAGTCCAATGAATTTTGATTGTCCTTTATAGCTTTTTCTAATCCATTCAACTTCTCATGAATCTGGCGTTGTTGTGCGTCTGTGTCAATTTGAATGGTGTTGTTTCTCTCTCTCTCTGTCTCTATCTCTCTCTGTGTGTGTCTCTCTCTCTCTCTCTCTCTCTCTCTCTCTCTCTCTCTCTCTCTCTCTCTCTCTCTCTCTCTCTCCTCTCAAATAAATATTCTAAATGCTTTAATGGCATGACAAAATACCGCTCCCTCATTCTCTCTCTCTGCCCCCCTCCTCTGTCCCCCTCTCTGACCTGGATAATCCCGTGGTTTGTTCCCATGGTTGAGGTAAGCAATAAGCTTCAGTATGTCATCATCATTTAGTCCCACCAAGAACCAACACCATCATCCTGCATCTCCCCCTCTACCCTTCACTCTACCCTTCACTCTACCCTTCACTCTACCCTTCACTCTACCCTTCACTCTACCCTCACTCTACCCTTCACTCTACCCTTCCCTCTACCCTTCACTCTACCCTTCACTCTACCCTTCACTCTACCCTTCACTCTACCCTTCACTCTACCCTTCACTCTACCCTTCACTCTACCCTTCACTCTACCCTTCACTCTACCCTTCACTCTACCCTTCACTCTACCCTTCACTCTACCCTTCACTCTACCCTTCTCTCTACCCTTCCCTCTACCCTTCACTCTACCCTTCACTCTACCCTTCACTCTACCCTTCACTCTACCCTTCACTCTACCCTTCACTCTACCCTTCAATCTACCCTTCACTTTACCCTTCACTGACACTCTACCCTTCCCTCATTCCCCTTCTCTACCCTTCCCTCCCCTTCCTCTGTCTCCCCTCTCACTCTACCCTGGACTCTACCCTTCCTCTGGTTTGTTACCCTTCACTCTACCCTTCACTCTACCCTTCACTCTCCCTTCATTTACCCTTCCTCTACCAAGAACCACCCTTCATCTATCCTTCACTCTACCCTTCCTCTACCCTTCACTCTACCCTTCACTCTACCCTTCACTCTACCCTTCACTCTACCCTTCACTCTACCCTTCACTCTACCCTTCACTCTACCCTTCACTCTACCCTTCACTCTACCCTTCACTCTACCCTTCACTCTACCCTTCACTCTACCCTTCACTCTACCCTTCACTCTACCCTTCACTCTACCCTTCACTCTACCCTTCACTCTACCCTTCCTCTACCCTTCACTCTACCCTTCACTCTACCCTTCACTCTACCCTTCACTCTACCCTTCCTCTACCCTTCACTCTACCCTTCCTCTACCCTTCACTCTACCCTTCACTCTACCCTTCACTCTACCCTTCACTCTACCCTTCACTCTACCCTTCACTCTACCCTTCACTCTACCCTTCCTCTACCCTTCACTCTACCCTTCCTCTACCCTTCACTCTACCCTTCACTCTACCCTTCACTCTACCCTTCACTCTACCCTTCACTCTACCCTTCACTCTACCCTTCCCTCACTTCCTTTTTGTCTTTCTTTTGCCTCCTTTCCTCCACGAATCCACCTCTTTCTTCCTGTTCCCTTCCCCTTCTCTCCTCCCACGTACATTTCTCTTCCTCTCTTTACCCCCTCTCTCTCTTTCTCTCCCTCCCCCTCTCACTCCCACCCCCACCCTCCTTCTCACCCATCCCCCTCCGCATTTCCCTCTCTTCCCCACTTGTCTACCCAGCCAAAAGAAAAGACAAGGCAAAGAGCAACACACTTCATTTAATGACATGCATTAATTCTCTCCTCTTTCTCCGTAATGAGCCAAATCAGTCCAGAGCCAGATGCAGCGTCTCGTGCGCGAGAGGATGTCGCTAGCACAGCCTTCTACAGCTTCGACACCACCACCAGTTCTGCTTCATTTACCACAAAGTAATTCACGAGTCAAAGTGCTCTCCTAGACACATTCACCTGGATGTTTCTTCTCTCCCCTGAACCACTTTCAAGGAAGGAATGTCTGCAACTCAGTGATAACCCGTCCAGAGATAGAGCCGTCGTACTGGGATTTGGTTCTGTAATACCTGGTATACAAACTGTAATTATGGAACAGTATGACATAATGAGCTGTATTGCCGTGTTTGTGCTGCACAGCGTGTGGGTACAGTGTTAACCGAAGACCCTAATCTCCTGTATGGGACAAACAACAATGAAATAACACAACGCATATTACTGAGCCTGTCTAGGCTGACACGACCTCTCCAGACATGTTCAACACATCTGCCCTTTTTGATCTGACACACACGTGCACGCACGGCACCACACACACACACACACACACACCCACACTGAGCCGTCCGTCACAGTAGTTAGTTTGTCATGACTGGTGTGACAACACTAAGTGACCCACAGGGCTGCAGAGTTGACTTATCATACCAGCCAGACAAGGACACTACCTCTACTAAATTGGGAGCTCCATGGCTTTACTTCGAGCCATAGGAATGATGGGTTCTGACTTCTGAACGTGAAAATACGAGGGGAACGGAGAACGTTTACATTCTGTCAGAACATGTTAGACATCAGGGATCCGAATGGGAAGGAGAAGGGCCACAGTCTGGGTACAAGTCAACAGGACAGCCGTGAGTAGGGGAGGAGTAAGGGATTTGGGCCGAGGTCAGATGAAGTGAGGAGGAACGTACGTCCCTAAAGTTCTGCCTAGCAACAGAGGCGGATTGGCTGTCCAGATGTGTAAGGAGGAGACTGGGCATAGGAGGAAGGTTTAAATACCAGTAGTTGTGTGAACATGTCTTAGTCTGTTCAGCAGTATGACCCAGTGGGAGAATAAACTTGCTTTGAGCTTCACTGATCGCCTGTGAGTTTTTCCTCTTTATGTAGAACCTAACAAGAGATATCTGACCAATTAACCCAACCTCTATCATCCCTCCTCCTCCCTCCATCCCTTCCTTTTTGATCTTACTCTTTCACTCTCCCTTCCTCCTTCTCTCTACTGGCTTCAGGCTATCTATCGCTGAGGAGGAATTAACACAGGGTGGGGAGACCTGGAGCTATTGTATAGCCTGGGTAAACAACCTCTAGTCCTCTGGCTGAGGAGTAGCGTAGCCTGGGTAAACAACCTCTAGTCCCCTGGCTGAGGAGTAGCGTAGCCTGGGTAAACAACCTCTAGTCCCCTGGCTGAGGAGTAGTGTAGCCTGGGTAAACAACCTCTAGTCCCCTGGCTGAGGAGTAGTATAGCCTGGGTAAACAACCTCTAGTCCCCTGGCTGAGGAGTAGCATAGCCTGGGTAAACAAACTCTAGTCCCCTGGCTGAGGAGTAGTGTAGCCTGGGTAAACAACCTCTAGTCCCCTGGCTGAGGAGTAGTATAGCCTGGGTAAACAACCTCTAGTCCCCTGGCTGAGGAGTAGCGTAGCCTGGGTAAACAACCTCTAGTCCCCTGGCTGAGGAGTAGCATAGCCTGGGTAAACAACCTCTAGTCCCCTGGCTGAGGAGTAGTGTAGCCTGGGTAAACAACCTCTAGTCCCCTGGCTGAGGAGTAGTATAGCCTGGGTAAACAACCTCTAGTCCCCTGGCTGAGGAGTAGCGTAGCCTGGGTAAACAACCTCTAGTCCCCTGGCTGAGGAGTAGTATAGCCTGGGTAAACAACCTCTAGTCCCCTGGCTGAGGAGTAGCGTAGCCTGGGTAAACAACCTCTAGTCCCCTGGCTGAGGAGTAGTATAGCCTGGGTAAACAACCTCTAGTCCCCTGGCTGAGGAGTAGTGTAGCCTGGGTAAACAACCTCTAGTCCCCTGGCTGAGGAGTAGTGTAGCCTGGGTAAACAACCTTGAGTCCCCTGGCTGAGGAGTAGTGTAGCCTGGGTAAACAACCTCTAGTCCCCTGGCTGAGGAGTAGTGTAGCCTGGGTAAAGCCTGGTCCTAGTCCACTGGCTGAGGGGTAGCGTAGCCTGTGTAAACAACCTCTAGTCCCCTGGCGGAGGAGTAGTTTAGCCTGGGTAAAGCCTGGTCCTAGTCCCCTGGCTGAGGAGTAGCGTAGCCTGGGTAAACAACCTCTAGTTCCCTGGCTGAGGAGTAGCGTAGCCTGGGTAAACAACCTCTAGTCCCCTGGCTGAGGAGTAGTGTAGCCTGGGTAAAGCCTGGTCCTAGTCCACTGGCTGAGGGGTAGCGTAGCCTGTGTAAACAACCTCTAGTCCCCTGGCGGAGGAGTAGTTTAGCCTGGGCAAAGCCTGGTCCTAGTCCACTGGCTGAGGAGTAGCGTAGCCTGTTTAAACAACCTCTAGTCCCCTGACTGAGGAGTAGTGTAGCCTGGGTAAACAATCTCTAGTCCCCTGGCTGAGGAGTAGTGTAGCCTGGGTAAACAACCTCTAGTCCCCTGGCTGAGGAGTAGTATAGCCTGGGTAAACAACCTCTAGTCCCCTGGCTGAGGAGTAGCATAGCCTGGGTAAACAACCTCTAGTCCCCTGGCTGAGGAGTAGTGTAGCCTGGGTAAACAACCTCTAGTCCCCTGGCTGAGGAGTAGTATAGCCTGGGTAAACAACCTCTAGTCCCCTGGCTGAGGAGTAGCGTAGCCTGGGTAAACAACCTCTAGTCCCCTGGCTGAGGAGTAGCATAGCCTGGGTAAACAACCTCTAGTCCCCTGGCTGAGGAGTAGTGTAGCCTGGGTAAACAACCTCTATTCCCCTGGCTGAGGAGTAGTATAGCCTGGGTAAACAACCTCTAGTCCCCTGGCTGAGGAGTAGCGTAGCCTGGGTAAACAACCTCTAGTCCCCTGGCTGAGGAGTAGTATAGCCTGGGTAAACAACCTCTAGTCCCCTGGCTGAGGAGTAGCGTAGCCTGGGTAAACAACCTCTAGTCCCCTGGCTGAGGAGTAGTATAGCCTGGGTAAACAACCTCTAGTCCCCTGGCTGAGGAGTAGTGTAGCCTGGGTAAACAACCTCTAGTCCCCTGGCTGAGGAGTAGTGTAGCCTGGGTAAACAACCTCTAGTCCCCTGGCTGAGGAGTAGTGTAGCCTGGGTAAACAACCTCTAGTCCCCTGGCTGAGGAGTAGCGTAGCCTGGGTAAACAACCTCTAGTCCCCTGGCTGAGGAGTAGTGTAGCCTGGGTAAAGCCTGGTCCTAGTCCACTGGCTGAGGGGTAGCGTAGCCTGTGTAAACAACCTCTAGTCCCCTGGCGGAGGAGTAGTTTAGCCTGGGTAAAGCCTGGTCCTAGTCCCCTGGCTGAGGAGTAGCGTAGCCTGGGTAAACAACCTCTAGTCCCCTGGCTGAGGAGTAGCGTAGCCTGGGTAAACAACCTCTAGTCCCCTGGCTGAGGAGTAGTGTAGCCTGGGTAAAGCCTGGTCCTAGTCCACTGGCTGAGGGGTAGCGTAGCCTGTGTAAACAACCTCTAGTCCCCTGGCGGAGGAGTAGTTTAGCCTGGGTAAAGCCTGGTCCTAGTCCACTGGCTGAGGAGTAGCGTAGCCTGGGTAAACAACCTCTATTCCCCTGACTGAGGAGTAGTGTAGCCTGGGTAAACAACCTCTAGTTCCCTGGCTGAGGAGTAGCGTAGCCTGGGTAAACAACCTCTAGTCCCCTGGCTGAGGAGTAGCGTAGCCTGGGTAAACAACCTCTAGTCCCCTGGCTGAGGAGTAGCGTAGCCTGGGTAAACAACCTCTAGTCCCCTGGCTGAGGAGTAGCATAGCCTGGGTAAACAACCTCTAGTCCCCTGGCTGAGGAGTAGTGTAGCCTGGGTAAACAACCTCTAGTCCCCTGGCTGAGGAGTAGTATAGCCTGGGTAAACAACCTCTAGTCCCCTGGCTGAGGAGTAGCCTGGGTAAACAACCTCTAGTCCCCTGGCTGAGGGTAGTATAGCCTGGGTAAACAACCCTAGTCCCCTGGCTGAGGGTAGCGTAGCCTGGGTAAACAACCTCTAGTCCCCTGGCTGAGGGTAGTGTAGTTTAGTCCCCTGGCTGGGAAAGCCTGGTAAACAACCCTAGTCCCCTGGCTGAGGAGTAGTGTAGCCTGGGTAAACAACCTCTAGTCCCCTGGCTGAGGAGTAGCGTAGCCTGGGTAAACAACCTCTAGTCCCCTGGCTGAGGAGTAGTTTAGCCTGGGTAAAGCCTGGTCCTAGTCCACTGGCTGAGGGGTAGCGTAGCCTGTGTAAACAACCTCTAGTCCCCTGGCGGAGGAGTAGTTTAGCCTGGGTAAAGCCTGGTCCTAGTCCCTGGCTGAGGAGTAGCGTAGCCTGGGTAAACAACCTCTAGTCCCCTGGCTGAGGAGTAGCGTAGCCTGGGTAAACAACCTCTAGTCCCTGGCTGAGGAGTAGTGTAGCCTGGGTAAAGCCAACCCTAGTCCCTGGCTGAGGGTAGCGTAGCCTGTGTAAACAACCTCTAGTCCCCTGGCTGAGTAGTTTAGCCTGGGTAAAGCCTGGTCCTAGTCCACTGGCTGAGGAGTAAGCCTGGGTAAACAACCTCTAGTCCCCTGGCTGAGGAGTAGCGTAGCCTGGGTAAACAACCTCTAGTTCCCTGGCTGAGGAGTAGCGTAGCCTGGGTAAACAACCTCTAGTCCCCTGGCTGAGGAGTAGCGTAGCCTGGGTAAACAACCTCTAGTCCCCTGGCTGAGGAGTAGCGTAGCCTGGGTAAACAACCTCTAGTCCCCTGGCTGAGGAGTAGCATAGCCTGGGTGAACAATCTCTAGTCCCCTGGCTGAGGAGTAGCGTAGCCTGGGTAAACAACCTCTAGTCCCCTGGCTGAGGAGTAGCATAGCCTGGGTAAACAACCTCTAGTCCCCTGGCTGAGGAGTAGCGTAGCCTGGGTAAACAACCTCTAGTCCCCTGGCTGAGGAGTAGTGTAGCCTGGGTAAAGATGCCTGGGCTCAGCTGTATCCTGAGGCCTGACTGGATTGCTAAAGCTGTGGACTAGTTCAGCTAGAGAACAGCTAGAGAACTAGCCTGAGACTAGATGAGGAGTGGTTTACCCTTGGTTTATCCTGGTCCTGGCTCATAGCAGTAGCTGCATGGCCAATGCAGCAGTTAATGAAGAACATGGATTGACAGAATAGAACAGAACATAATGGGGGATTACAGCTTTAAACAGAAACAGGCAGGGATTATTATCCCTCTCAGACTGAATGACCACTCTCTCTCTTCTCTCTCTCTCTCCTCTCGCTCTCTCTCTCTCTCTCTCTGTCTTTCTCTCCCTCTCTCTGTCTTTCTCTCCCTCTCTCTCTCTCTCTCTTGTCTCTCTCTGTCTTTCTCTCGCTCTCTCTCTCTCCTCTCTCTGTCTTTCTCTCTCTCTCTCGATCTCTCTCTCTGTCTCTCTGTCTCTCTCTGTCTATTCTCTCTCGCTATCTCTCTCTCTGTCTCTCTGTCTCTCTCTGTCTATTCTCTCTCTCTATCTCTCTCTCTCTGTCTCTCTCTTTCTCTGTCTCTCTCTCTCTCTCTGCAAAAACTTTAGGAGAGAGGGAGAGGAGCCTCCTCCCACCCCACCGCATCACTCCATGCTTGCCTCTGGCTGTTTCCTAAGCTGCTTTGGGAAGGGAATCAGAGCAAAAACACCACAAAAAGAGGAGGAGATAAGAGAAGAAAAAATAAAATAAACACACATGTCCTTCTGGTTCTTGACTGCCTGGCTCTGGCTTTGTAGCTTTGCATGTCATAGCATTGTAAATCCATTAGGTTGTGTAGAGCTTCAACAAGCCCAGAGGTCAGAATCAGTGTGTGATAGGTTTAATTGACCCGGGGTATTGTTCGAGAAGTGATTATGTTCATGGCGGCGGGACAGCGAACACAACACTGACAAAGGTCACCTTGATGAAGCCAGCTGCCTGCCTGGTGAAGCCAGAAAGAACACAGTCTGCCAAAGGCATCTGTGGCTCATGGCACCCTATTCCCTATGTAGTACACTACTTTGGCTCTGGTCATTGCTCTTTGCTGCTCTCTTTCCCTCTGCACTGTATCTCTATAGGTTGCGTCCCAAATGATACCCTATTCCCTAGGTAATGCACTTCGTTTTACCAGAACCAATGTCAAAAAGAGGGCACTAGATAGGGAATGTCATTTTGGGACACATCCCTAGAGATACAGTGCAGAGGCAACTGACTGAGCACAGACGTTCATTCCACGTCTATTCCACATTGGCTCAACGTCATTTCATTGAAACGAGGTGGAAACAACATTGATTCAACCAGTGTGTGCCCAGTGGGAAAGAGAAGCGAGAGCAGCCAGAGACTTACTCACACAGTCACCACCATCCACCAAATATTCCATCAGTCTTATAATAAACTCTTGTTATTCTCCCAGGCAGTACAGTGACATGAAGGCTAATGTATATGAAGCTTTTTTTTTTCTTTTTTTTTTAACCTTTATTTAACCAGGCAAGTCAGTTAAGAACACATTCTTATTTTCAATGACGGCCTGGGATAACTGCCTGTTCAGGGGCAGAACGACAGATTTGTACCTTGTCAGCTCGGTGGTTTGAACTCGCAACCTTCCAGTTACTAGTCTAACGCTCTAACCACTAGGCTACCCTGCCGCCCTGCCGCTCACACACTCTTTGACTATAGAGTATTGTACAAACCACCAGCACCAACTGTACTGAAACCCCTAGTGACTTCATACCACAGTCTCACACTGGGCACGCATGCAAACGGTTATGCCATTGGCAAGTCAAAACTAGTTTAAAACGTGTGTGTGTGTGTGTGTGTGTGTGTGTGCGTGTGTACACACCAGCGTGTAACTTTGGCAGTATTTGCAGTGATCCAGTTTATTGCGTAAAGCCCACACATCTAATATAATAGAATAATCCCTCGTTTCCCTATATGGAACTGATAAATCACACAACCAGCAAATCACACACACACACTCACGCTCATATGTCACCTCACGCTCATATGTCAACTCACGATCATATGTCAACTAACACTCATATGTCAACTCACGATCATATGTCAACTCACGCTCATGTCAACTCACACTCATATGTCAACTCACGCTCATATGTCAACTCACGCTCATATGTCAACTCACGATCATATGTCAACTCACGCTCATATGTCAACTCACGATCATATGTCAACTCACGCTCATATGTCAACTCACGAACATATGTCAACTCACGCTCATATGTCAACTCACGATCATATGTCAACTAACGCTCATATGTCAACTCAAGATCATATGTCAACTCACGCTCATGTCAACTCACACTCATATGTCAACTCACGCTCATATGTCAACTCACGCTCATATGTCAACTCACGATCATATGTCAACTCACGCTCATATGTCAACTCACGATCATATGTCAACTCACGCTCATATGTCAACTCACGAACATATGTCAACTCACGCTCATATGTCAACTCACGATCATATGTCAACTAACGCTCATATGTCAACTCAAGATCATATGTCAACTCCCGCTCATTTCAACTCACACTCATATGTCAACTCACGCTCATATGTCAACTCACGCTCATGTCAACTCACGCTCATATGTCAACTCACGCTCATGTCAACTCACGCTCATATGTCAACTCACGATCATATGTCACCTCACGCTCATATGTCAACTCATGCTCATATGTCAACTCACGCTCATATGTCAACTCACGATCATATGTCAACTCACGCTCATGTCAACTCACGCTCATATGTCAACTCACGCTCATATGTCAACTCACGATCATATGTCAACTAACGCTCATATGTCAACTAACGCTCATATGTCAACTCACGCTCATATGTCAACTCACGATCATGTCAACTAACGCTCATATGTCAACTCACAATCATATGTCAACTCCCGCTCATGTCAACTCACACTCATATGTCAACTCACGCTCATATGTCAACTCACGATCATATGTCAACTCACGATCATGTGTCAACTCACGCTCATATGTCAACTCACAATCATATGTCAACTAACGCTCATATGTCAACTCACGATCATATGTCAACTCACGCTCATATGTCAACTCACGCTCATATGTCAACTCACGATCATATGTCAACTAACGCTCATATGTCAACTCACGCTCATATGTCAACTCACGCTCATATGTCAACTCACGATCATATGTCAACTAATGTTCATATGTCAACTCACGCTCATATGTCAACTGAGGGAAACATGACATGACAAACATACACATGCAAGCATGAGTACAAACACACACAGATACACACACACACACAGATACACACACACACACACACACACACACAGATACACACACACACACACACACACACACACACACACACACACACAGATACATACACACACACAGATACAGACACAGACACAGACACAGACACATAGATACAGACACACATATACACAGATACACACACACACACACAGATACACAGATACAGACATAGATACAGACACAGACACAGATACATACACAGACAGACACAGACACATAGATATAGACACACATATACACAGATACACATACACACAGATACACAGATACAGACATAGATACAGATACAGACACAGACACAGACACAGACACAGACACAGACACAGATACAGATACATACACAGACACAGACAGACACAGACACATAGATATATACACACACACACAGATACAGACCCAGACACAGACACAGATACATACACAGACACAGACAGACACAGACACATAGATACAGACACACATATACACAGATACACAGATATACACAGATACACAGATACAGACATAGATACAGGCACAGGCACAGACAGATACATACACAGACACAGACATACACAGACACAGACACACAGATACAGACACACAGATACCGATACAGATACAGACACAGACAGACACAGACACACAGTTATAGACACACAGACAGCCAAACAGATACAGACACAAACACACAGCTACAGACACACAGGTACAGACACACACATACAGACACACAGATACCAACACACAGACACACAGATAGACACACAGATACAGACATACAGATACAAACACAGACAAACACACACATTTCTCCTCTTTACATAGTGTCTCTAAAGGTCGTGACCTTCATTATAGTGAATACAATACGTTCTCTCAGCAGGACTCCTGGTTAATTTGCCGCCTGCTGTTAACTCAATGATTGGTGATTGTTGGTTGGCATGAGGATATAATGACTGGTGGCTTGTCCCGTCAATTTAGGAAATGTCTTGAAATTCCAATTCAACTTTAAATGATTTTTCCATCCTAGAATTTGAATGTTGGTGGACTAAATTGTAATGGCTGTCTGTTGTGCTTTCAGTTTACTGTGCTGAATAGTGCTGGGTAGACAGATGACAATATGTGCTAACTCTGCTAACCCTGCTAACTCTGCTAACCATGCTAACCCTGCTAACCCTGCTAACTCTGCTAACCCTGCTAACTCTGCTAACCCTGCTAACTCTGCTAACCCTGCTAACCACATCCATCCAACCCCAGGTTTAGTAGGCTAGTGTGGCCCCTGTGGCTCTTCTGTCCCCTAGCTCCACCATGGCCCTGTTCTGTCAGGAAACCCAGTGAAACCCCATGAAACCCACACCAATTACTGTAGTGCTTCTTTGTTGCTGAGCAACAACATACTGAAGGCTGAGGGCCAACAGACAGGGGCCAATCATTTAACCATGAGGTAGTCAGTCCTCTATCACATACAGCTAGCTGACTGGACCTTCACTGTCTGGCCCAGACAAACAAACTGACAGACACACAGGCAGGCAGGCACACATACAGAAACTCATACATGCACAGAAGCACACACACATACTGACATATTGTAGCTAGCTGGACTTTCACTGGCCCAGACAAGCCCACTGACACCAACACACACACAAATCAATATAGGGAAAACAATATATTTATTTTTACGCCACAAAACTGAATGTTTAACAGTTTCTGTAAGGAATGAAGACTGAGGACCCTCATATACACAATCATTTATACAGGTTGTACCAGTGGACACCAGCTTCGAGTTTCATTTTTTTCCGGTCCAATCAGACAGGGTTAGTGACGGTGTCTGGTTCCTCTGGTTGTTCAGTGTCTTCTTACCTCAGTCACTCTGCCACTACATCGTAATTGTATGACACACACATACAGTGCATTTGGAAGGTATTCAGACCCCTTGACTTTTTCCACATTCTGTTATGTTACAGCCTTATTCTAAAATGTATGAAATACATACAAATAATCAGCAATCTACACACAACAACCCATAATGGCAAAGTGAAAACCGTTTCTTTTTGTAAATGTATTAAAAATAAAAAAACAGAAATACCTTATTTACATAATTATTCAGACCTTTCGTTATGAGACTCGAAATTGAGCTCTGGCGCATCCTGTTTCCATTGATCGTCCTTGAGATGTTTCTACAACTTGATTGGATTCCACCTGTGGTAAATTCAATTGATTGGACATGATTTGGAAAGGCACACACCTGTCTATATTAGGTCCCACAGTTGACAGTGCATGTCAGAGTAAAAACCAAGCCATGAGGTCAAAAGAACTGCCCATAGAGATCAGAGACAGGATTGTTTCGAGGCACAGATCTGGGGAAGGGTACCAAAACATTTATGCAGCAATTGGCGGTTAACAAGAACACAGTGGCCTCCATCATTGCTACCACTCCTCAGTAAAAGTTACATGACAGCCCACTTAAAGACTCTCAGACCATGAGAAACAAGATTCTCTGGTCTGATGAAACCAATATTGAACTCTTCGGCCTGAATGCCAAGAGTCACGTCTGGAGGAAAACTGGTACCGTTCCTATGGTGAAGCATAGTGGTGGCAGCATCATGCCGTGGGTGATGTTTTTCAGTGGCAGGGACTGGGAGACTAGTCAGGAGACTAGTATAGAGAGATCCTTGATGAAAACCTGCTCCAGAGCGCTCAAGACCTCAGACTGGGGCGAAGGTTCACCTTCCAACAGGACAACGACCCTAAGCACACAGTCAAGACAACGTAGGTGTGGCTTCGGGACAAGTCTCTGAATATCCTTGAGTGGCCCAGACAGAGCCCGGACTTGAACCCGACCGATCTCTGGAGAGACCTGAAAATAGCTGTGCAACGATGCTTCCCATCCAACCTGACAGAGCTTGAGAGGATCTGCAGAGAAGAATGGGAGAAAGTCCCCAAATACAGGTGTGACAAGCTGGTAGCGTCATACCCAAGAAGACTCGAGGCTGTAATCGCTGCCAAAGGTGATTCAACCCCTACCTACATGTACATGTTCAAATGACCTCTAACCTGTACCCCCACACACTATGTAGCCTCGTTATTGTCATGTTATTGTGTTACTTTCTATTATTTTGTACTTTAGTTTATTTGGTAAATATTTTCTTAACTCTTCTTGAACTGCACTGTTGCTTAAGGGCTTGTAAGTAAGCATTTCACGGTAAGGTCTACATTTGTTGTATTAGGGCGCATGTGACAAATAAAGTTTGATTTGATTTTAATAAAGGGTCTCAAAACCCATATCGAAAATACCTGTTTTTGCTTCGACGTTGTGGGTTATTGTGTGTAGAGTGATTGAGTTTTTTTCAACTTTAGAATAAGGCTGTAACGTAACAAAATGTGGAAAAAATGCAAAAGGTCTGAATACTTTCCGAATGCACCGTACATATCACAAAAACACACACTGACCAATGCCAAGTCCCTCTGTCCCTGTGTCAGTGCCACTGTGAGGGCAAGCCAACCTTCCTTAACCTTGCACTCGGCCAGTACTTCAAGCACTATAAATGGATAACTTACAACATATTTATCTACTCAGTAACATAAGCAAATAAAACGCTCATCTTTTCAACATTTCCATGTTGTTCCACATGCCATTTATCCCAACATCGCAAACACAGCCTATTTTTATTATAAATATAGAGCCACAATGGAGTAAACTTTATACAAATGTAGTATAATCATGAAACATCGAATGACACAAACAAAACTTGACCTCAAACTAACTCAGACTTTGGAACTCGAGTCTCTAGAGTTCCATCAGAGAACTCCACTGTGTCTGCTCTGAGCTTCCAGTATTAACCACAATGCATGGTGTTCATTCCCATCCCAAACCTCCGTTGTCTGACATGGGTCACAACGTAAATGACTCCTGAGACAGAGACAGAAAAGGAGGAAGACGACACTTCTCATCACCTGAAGCCGCTGCTGGTCAACTGTCAATGTTGTTAAATGGAGGTCACACGCGTTAAAATGCAACAACGTGAGCAAACACAGGACCACACTAGTGGAGGTCTTTGAAATGCCAGCCCCTTTTGGACTCTGAGTCCACACCTGATATACAGTAGGATTTCTCTCAATAGAGTAGTATGTACAGCAGTTTGTCATTGAGAAGGTTCTGCATAATGTTGCTGTCAAATACAGTATCACTGCTATATATAGAAGACTGATGGTAGCCAATGGAGAGAGTTCTACCTGATATAACATGTAACATGAAACCAGAGGAGGTTGGTGGCACCTTAATTGGGGAGGACAAGCTTGTGGTAATGGCTGGAGCGTAGTGAGTAGAATGGTGTCAAATACATCAAACACGTGGTTTCCATGGTTTCCAGGTGTTTGATGCCATTCCATTCGCTCAATTCCGGCCATTATTATGAGTCGTTCTCCCCTCAGCAGCCTCCACTGGTTGAGACTATCTGTCTGTGTGCCACATTGCACCCTATTCCCTATGGGTCAAAAGTAGTGCACTATATTGGGAATAGGGTGCCATTTGGGCCACAGCATATATCAAGGAGAGTGGAGTCTTGTTCCCAGGCTGGTATGTCTGGTAACAAAAACCAATGTGGCCACATGTAATGTAATTGGTCGTTAACTTCCCCATTATGCTGTATGATGGTACATTTAGATTGATTAGGATCATCAGGTTTCTCCTATTATATTATCAGATTTCTATAAATGGACTAGTCTGCTTCAGCATCCGTTGCAGTACGTCAATAGAAAGGTAATCAAAAATGCACCATTTTGGAAGATGAAAATTGATATTTGAATGTACTTTCAGCAAACCCAATCTGGAAATTGTTCAGTCTCTCTCTCTCTCTCTCTCTCTCTCTCTCTCTCTCCTTCCCTCCACTATATCTCCATCCCTCTCACTTTCTCGCATTACCCCCCTCTCTCATTCCAACCATCTTTCCCTCCCTCTCTCCAGGGATAGCTAATTATTCCTATAAAGCAGGGTTGTGTCCCAAATGGCACCCTATTCCCTACATAGTGCACTACTTTTGACCGGAGCACTACGGGCTAGGGGGTTCAGTACAATCTGATGCCGGCTCTATGGTTTATGCAGCCAGGCCGTGAAAATGACAAAGGGCAGGAATTATGCATGAAGGCTAGATAATGACATTGACTGTTCCATCACCCCTCTGCTGATCTGTGAAAGCCCAAACACACTTTATAATTTACACACACAAAAGCATACCAACATACACAGAATGCACAGGGAAAAGAGAAAAGAGATAGAAGACACACACACACACACACACACTGCAGTAGATGTGAGACAGCCATAACAGACAGTGAGACAAGTACTCCCCCAGCGTGTCACCTTCACTTAGTCTCTTCACAGTCAGCCCAGTCAGTGTGTGTGTGTGTGTGTGTGTGTGTGTGTGTGTGTGTGTGTGTGTGTGTGTGTGTGTGCGTCTCACCTGCACACTCCATCACCTCCAACGCGCACACGTAGTTTAACCACTCAACCACTCAACTCCAACCCTCCAGCAATAGTGAATTTGATAGGCTCGGCATATTTTCACCCCGCTGATCAACCAATTAACTCACTAATTACTGCTTCATGCATATCTGTCAGTCTCAGAATGAAGCAGGAGATTCACTGGGGATCAATACAATCTGTTGCCCCCGGTGATACACTGATGATGCTACTAGAGAGAGAGATAATCAAACGCTGTAGTTATCAAACGGGCGTTACTCCCCAGGGGAAGCCAGGCGTAGTGGCAACTGGGGTTAATGGTTGTGTGTGTGTGTGTGTGTGTGTGTGTGTGTGTGTGTGTGTGTGTGTGTGTGTGTGTGTGTGTGTGTGTGTGTGTGTGTGTGTGTGTGTGTGGATCTGCCAGGTGTATCCCTGCGAGATGAATCAATTACCACGCTCAGCAACACACAAATGAACAGCAGAGGAAGATGAGAGACAAGGTTAGAATCTGTTCACTGGGAATCAGCTGGGGTGAAGGGTAGGGTTGCAAAGGGTCGGAAACTTTACAGGAAATTTCTGGACATTTTCGGAACATTTTCCATGGGAAGTTAAGGCCGGGAATTTTGCTTAAATTCATCAAAAAAAGTTAGCTTATAACAGTGAACCTTTTTTTGTGGGATCCACATAAGGCAATTCTAGGTCTTGTGGCATATTTTGGTTAAACTATCCCCAATTCAATGGAATTGCAACCCTCTGCATGCACAGTGCATTCTTCCACAGCTGATCCTCAAGATCTTGCACACTAATGAGATGCTATTGAGCCCACACTACTACACAGTCTGAGCCAAGGACTACATGCTTTCTGGTAAGTTTTGATTACAACACTGGCTGGGGTGAATATATTTTATACGACATGCATGATTATTTGTTCATTTGTAAATAGCAGCCTATAGCAAAGTGTGTTTAAATCATTTGTTTTACTTGTTTACAATTTCTGCTAGTTAGTTTTCACTACCATGTGGGTTTTAGCTAGCTTGAGCCTACTAACTGAGGAGTGTTAATTGACCTGTTTCCATACATGTTTCATTTTATAATATTTATCTTACAAATGAGACGTTTAATCTAACTGCTAAACTATTTATCTGTACCTGGAATTGTATTTGGGTTTTTTTACATCATTTTTTTCTAATATTTACAGGAAACACAGGCATTATCTGATGTGTGGAGACATTTCATTAAAGCTAATGTTGTCACGCCCTGGCCATAGAGAGGCTTTTATTCTCTATCTTGGTTAGGCCAGGGTTTGACTAGGGTGGGCATTCTAGTTTCTTTATTTCTAGGTTGGTGTGGTTCCCAATCAGAGGCAGCTGTCTATCGTTGTCTTTGATTGGGGATCATATATAAGTTGTCCTTTTTCGTTTGGGTTTTGTGGGTAGTTATTTTCTGTTTAGTGTCTGTGCCTGACAGGACTGTTTCGGTTTTCACTCTTTGTTATTTTGTTTGAGTGTTTTGAGTAATACATTTATCATGAACACTTACCACGCTGCACCTTGGTCTCCTTCTTCACCCGACGACAGCCGTTACAAATGTAGAAGGAAAAGCTGTGTACATTTGCAAATACCATGCCAAATCATATGTCAAGAATGCAAAAAAGATGCAAAATAATCTGGCCATGTGCATAAAGTAACAACAACAAGCAACCTCTGGCAAAAGTCCCCCTACCTCTATTTGAGGTGAAAATGATGAATCAGACAACTTATCGATAGCAAGAGCTCATGGTCCTCCTGGAATCTGAAGTTTTTTTGACTCAATGGAGGAACGTAGTCAGAAATGCTGACGAATGTCTTGCTCAAGGTGTGTATGCAACTGGTTCACCTCTGATGCTCACAGGCAATGTGTATTGAATGTGTATTGAAAGAGATTTCTGAACATTCTTTGCCCAGCATACACCCCTCCAATCAGACATGCTTTATCTACTCATTTTCTGGATACAGAGTTCAACAGAGTTCAAGTGAAGGTCAAGCAAATCATAGAGAAAGCAGACTGTATTGTAATCATCTATGATGGGTGGTTGAATGTTCGTGGGCAAGGAATAATTAACTACATCTCCAACCCTCAACCAGTACTCTACAAGAGCACAGACACAAGGGACAACAGACACACCGGTCTCTATATTGCGGATGAGCTGAAGGCAGTCATCAATGACCTTGGACCACAGAAGTTATTTGCACTGGTGACAAACAATGCTGTGAACATGACGGCTGCTTGGTCTGAAGTGGAGGAGTCCTACCTTCACATCACACATCATGGCACTGAAAACAATGGATACACTCTACAAGAGAGCCAAGGAAATGGTTAGGTGTGTGAAGGGTCATCAAGTTACAGCAACAATCTACCTCACCAAGCGAAGTGAGAAGAATAAGAGCACCACATTGAAGCTGCACAGCAACACCGGTTGGGATGGTGTTCTCATCATGTTTGACAGTCTCCTGGAGGGGAAGGAGTCTCTCCAAGAAATGGCCATATCACAGTCTGACGATATGGACAACACCATCAAGAGGATCCTCCTGGATTATTTATTTTGGGAGAGAGTGGTAAGCAGCCTGAAACTCCTGAAACCTATAGCAGTAGCCATTGCATGGATTGAGGGAGACAATGCCATCCTGTCTGATGTTCAGACTCTGCTTGCAGATGTAAGAGAAGGAATCCGTACTGCCCTGCCCTCTTCACTGTTGCTCCAAGCAGAGGAAACTGTAGTTCTGAAATACATCAAAAAGCTTGCAGACTTCTGTCTGGAGCCCATTCATAGCGCAGTACATGTTGGACCTCAAGTATGCTGGCAAGAGCATCCTGTCTGGTGCAGATATCAACAAGGCCTATGTTGTCATCACTACCTTGTCTCGTCACCTTGGCCTGGATGATGGATCCTGGATCAAGGTTCTTGGCAGTCTGGCGAAGTACACTTCCAAGCAAGGGCTTTGGGATGGAGATGCAATATGGCAGTCGTCCCAACATATCTCATCAGCCACCTGGTACAAGGGACTTTGTGGATCTGAAGCTCTTTCCCCTGTTTCCTCCATCATCCTCCAAATCCCATGAAATTAGCCACCTAAGAGCGCAACTGGTCCTTGTTTGGGAATACACACATCAAAGCAAGCAACAGGCTGACCAATACAATGGTTGAAAAATTGGTGGCCATTTAGGCAAATTTGAGGCTTTTTGAGCCTGACAACGAGCCATCCTCAACAAAGTTGGAAAGTGACAGTGAAGATGAGGCCTCAGAGTCTGATGTTCAAGAGGTGGACGTTGAGGAGGTTCAGGGAGAAGACATGGAAGCCTGAGAGGAAGACAACCAAAGCTTTAGTTTCAAGACTATCATTTTACAGATGTATGTTGAAAATGTTTTTGGGAGATGCGATGGATCATTGGGGATCATTCAATATTCCCTTTATTTTGCTGTTCAGTGAAATCATCCCATGTGAAGAATCAACTCATTTAATTAAAGTTCAATTCGTAACTAAATTGTTTTTAAAATTTCTATTGGAAGTATTTAATCATTTGCAATTATGTCTACTTATGACAAGGTAAAAGGTTTATGTTTCTGTCTCCATATGATATGGTAAATATATCCAATGCAAAAAACATCTACATTTAAATGGTACTAATATTAATATTATTCCTGCTAATTCCCATATATTCCCGTTAATTCCCATATATTCCCGTTAATTCCCACGGAAAGTTTGTGCAACCCTAGTGAAGGGTGGAGGACAGAGGAGAAGGGAGAAGGAGAGGGGGGGGGTGGGGTGGGGTGGGGAGGAGAAAAGAAGGGAAGAGAAAAGCTCTGCCTGAAGACATTCCATCCCTCTCTAATTTAACTTCTTTACATTTTTCAAACGTTCAAATCTAACTTCAAATAACCAGAGTGACTTAACAGCCCACACGTCCACACAAGCTCCTACTTCTCTAGGAATAACCAGAGTGACTTAACAGCCCACACGTCCACACAAGCTCCTACTTCTCTAGGAATAACCAGAGTTGATGACAGCTGACACTGGGGCTTGGCACAGACACTTATCCAGAAAAGTGCTTAGTGCACCTGGGAGGCAGCAGACATAGTTCCCCTGAGAGTCATTGGAGCTCTGGGGGTAAACTGGAGGTAAAGAGACAAAGTGGTGGTGATGATGTGACGTCAGAGAAAGAGAGTAGAGAGAGGGAGAGAGAGAAGAGAGAGAGAGAGAGAGAAAGAGAGTAGAGAGAGAGGGAGAAGAGAGAGAGAGAGAGAGAGAGAGAGAGAGAGAGAGAGGGAGAGAGAGAGAGAGAGAGAGAGAGAGAGACAAGAGAGAAAGAGAGAGAGAGAGGGAGATATATATACAGTGGGGCAAAAAAGTATTTAGTCAGCCACCAATTGTGCATGTAACGAGCATGTAACGAGTGGAGGACAGGTAACGAGTGGAGGACAGAGGAGCCTCTTAAAGAAGAAGCTACAGGTCTGTGAGAGCCAGAAATCTTACTTGTTTGTAGGTGACCAAATACTTATTTTCCACCATAATTTGCAAATAAATTCATTAAAAATCCTACAATGTGATTTTCTGGATTTTTTTGTCTGTCAAAGTTGAAGTGTACCTATGATGAAAATTACAGGCTTCTCATCTTTTTAAGTGGGAGAACTTGCACAATTGGTGGCTGACTAAATACTTTTTTCCCCCACTGTATATATATCAACATATGTATCAACGAATTGGCGTGGGCACTAGAAAGTCTGCAGCACCTGGCCTCACCCTACTAGAATCCGAAGTCAAATGTCAACCAAGGAAGGCCTACAGCAGCACCTAGATCTTATGCACAGATTCTGTCAGACCTGGGCCCTGACAGTAAATCTCAGTAAGACCAAAATAATGGTGTTCCAAAAAAGGTCCAGTCGCCAGGACCACAAATACAACTAGACACTGTTGCCCTAGAGCACACAAAAAAACTATACATACCTAGGCCTAAACATCAGCGCCACAGGTAACTTCCACAAAGCTGTGAACAATCTGAGAGACAAGGCAAGAAGGGCATTCTATGCCATCAAAAGGAACATAAATTTCAACATACCAATTTGGATCTGGCTAAAAATACTTGAATCAGTCATAGAGTCCATTGCCCTTTGCGGTTGTGAGGTCTGGGGTCCGATCACCAACCAAGACTTCACAAAATGGGACAAACACCAAATTGAGTCTTGGCATTGCAGAATTCTGCAAATATATCCTCTAAATACAACGTAGAACACCAAATAATGCATGCAGAGCAGAATTAGGCCAATACCCACTAATTATCAAAATCCAGAAAAGAGCTGTTAAATTCTACAACCACCTAAAAGGAAGTGATTCCCAAACCTTCCATAACAAAGCCATCACCTACAGAGAGATTAACCTGGAGAAGAGTCCCCTAAGCAAGCTGGTCCTGGGGCTCTGTTCACAAACACAAACACACCCTACAGAGCCCCACGACAGCAGCACAATTAGACCCAACCAAATCATGAGAAAACAAAAAGATAATTACTTGACACATTGGAAAGAATGAACAAAAAAACAGAGCAAACTAGAATGCTATTTGGCCCTAAACAGAGAGTACACAGTGGCAGAATACCTGACCACTGTGACTGACCCAAACTTAAGGAAAGCTTTGACTATGTACAGACTTGAGAAAGGCCGCCGTAGGCAGACATGGCTCTCAAGAGAAAACAGGCTATGTGCTCACTGCCCACAAAATGAGGTGGAAACTGAGCTGCACTTCCTAACCTCCTGCCCAATGTATGACCATATTAGAGAGACATATTTCCCTCAGATTACACAGATCCACAAAGAATTCGAAAACAAATCCAGTTTTGATAAACTCTCATATCTACTGGGTGAAATTCCACAGTGTGCCATCACAGCAGCAAGATTTGTGACCTGTTGCCACAAGAAAAGGGCAACCAGTGAAGAACAAACACCATTGTAAATACAACCCATATTTATGCTTATTTATTTTCCCTTGTGGACTTTAACCATTTGTACATTGTTACAACACTGTATATATATATAAAAATGGAGAGTGAGGGAGAGCTTTGTATGCGTCTCTGTTTGTGCAGTAAAGGGGGTGTAGAGTTTTTTTCTCCTCTGGTTGCACATGTGACATGCTAGTAGAAATGAGGTTTTAAGTTTGCCTGCATTAAAGTCCCCGGCCACTAGGAGCACCGCTTATGGATGAGCATTTCCTTGTTTGCTTATGGCCTTATACAGCTCGTTGAGTGCTGTCTTAGTGCTAGCATTGGCTTGTTGTGGTAAATAGACGGCTACGGAAAAATATAGATGAAAACACTCTTGGTAGAAAACAGAGCCAAATGTATATTTTCAGTGCTGTCGTTTGGCCACGATACGGGGGAAACATAAGATAGTACCGTTTTTAATGTCCTGCTGGTAAGATAGTCTCGAACTGAGATCATCCAGTTTATTTTCCAGTGATTGTTCATTGGCCAATGGAACGGATTGTAGAGGTGGTTACCCACTCGCCAAGAAATTCTAACAAGGCACCCCGATCTCCGCTCCCTGTTTTTCCGTATTTCCTTCACGCGAATGACGGAATTTGGACCTGGTCTCAGAGAACAGTATATCCTTCTGTCCGACTCATTAAAGTAAATCATCTTTGTTCAGTTGGAGGTGAGTAATCGCCTGATATCCAGAAGCTTTTTTTGATCATAAGAAACGGTAGCAGCAACATTATGTCCAAAATAAGTTACAAACAATGCAAAAAAACACACAAAATAGCACCGTTGGTTAGGAACCCGTAGAACGGCAGCCATCCCCTCCGACTCCATTGTCTATTGGCTGTTATTTTAAATAAGCTCAACTGGACACCTTAATGAGGCAGTCAATGAACTGAGAGAGAAAGCAAGGAATTCTACGCTATTAAAAAACTAATTCAAATACCTATCAAAATGTGGGGTCCACTTGCAAAACAAGATTTCACCCAATGGGACAAACACCCCATTGAAATACTGCATGTCCAGAGGAAACTACAAACAATGTGTGCAGGGCAGAACTAAGCCAATATATAAAATGTAAAACAATCAGAGAGTGTCATTTCCCCTTACTCAAGGTTTCAAAGACCTCTCTGATGACAATAGGCTACCCGTCCTGTTGGGGGAGGATGCAGAGAGCTGTGGATTGGCAGCGCACTACATCGCTGCCTGCCATAAGATGAGGGACGGTGTCTGACAGACCAACCAACCTGCACTTGTCCTCTATGCCATTGTTATTGCTCAATTTATGGTTATTTTGCCCCTTGATTACTGATGTTTCTGTTGTCCTGTTGACGCTAGTGATTATTATTATTTGAATTATGTTCAAAATAAGCTTTGGCAATATGTACATTGTTACGTCATGCCAATAAAGCTAAATTAATTGAATTGAACTGAGAGAGAGAGAGAGAGAGCGAGAGAGAGACTGTGAGAGAGAGAGAGAGAGAGGGAGAGAGAGAGAGGGAGAGGGAGAGGGAGAGGGAGAGTGGGAGAGAGAGGAGAGAGAGAGACTGTGAGAGAGAGACTGTGAGAGAGAGGGAGAGAGTGAGAGTGGGAGAGAGTGAGAGAGAGAGACTGTGAGAGAGAGAAAGGGAGAGAGTGGGAGAGAGAGAGAGAGAGAGAGAGAGAGAGAGAGAGAGAGAGAGATCACTGGAGGACAAGAGTAGGTGAAGTATGTCTTCAACATGTAGCTGTTATGTAAAGACTACACCAGTTCTCTACTCTCCTACATTTTGACATTGTAGTCATTAGCACAGTGGTTCCCAAACTGTGGGCACGGCAGGGGTCCAGGTGGCTCGCGGGGTGACATGTTTTCTGCATTGTAAAAACACAAATAAACACAAATGTGAAATACATTCAGAGGATTGAAAAACACTTTCAGTGTTAACTCAAACAACTAAACCCAAATAGAAAGTATGTTGAAAGATAATGGACATACACTACCAGTCAAAAGTTTGGACACCTACTCATTCAAGAGTTTTTCTTTATTTTTACTATTTTCTACATTGTAGAATAAAAACTATGAAATTACACATTCTCTCAACCAGGTGGAGCTGGTTGAGAGAATACCAAGAGTGTGCAATGCTGTCATCAAGGCAAAGGGGGACTACTGAAGAATCTCAAAAGAAAATACATATTTGGATTTGTTTATCAATTTTTTTGGTTACTACATGATTCCATATTCTGTTATTTCTTCTTCACTATTATTCTACAATGTAGAAAATAGTTTTTTTTAAATAAAGAAAAACCATGGAATAAGTATGTGTGTCCAAACTTTTGACTGGTACTGTATATCTTTTAAAATAATAGCCTATAATCTTTGAGAATGTATAATCAACAAGTCAAAGCTAGACAACCTCTCCATTGCTTTTGTTATAATGTTTGAGCATAAGAGCAGAGCATTAGCCATGTCAAAATGCGTAAAATGGCAGGAAATGTGCTTAAAAAAGGCTACATTTTCTCTCAGCTGCTAACGTGATATGTTTGACTTATTCTATGGTCTGTGTGTGTTTTTTGACCTCTCAACCCTTACGGTGGGTCGCGAGACTCGAGACACCTCAATTGGTGGGTCACTAAGCAAAAAGTTTGGCAACCCCTGCAGACGCTCTTATCCATGCGACAGACATACAGACTTACATGAGAGAGTGCAGTGGCGGATTTAGGTATCGGTGACAATCCATCTTGCCGGGAGCGGCACGGGGCAGCCGCACAAAACAAAATTGGACGGGTGACATTTGCGTGATCGTTTTTCTATCGCTCATTTATTTAGTCCTATTTTGTATTTATGTTTATATTTATATAGTTTTAAAAGTTATGATTATTTATTTGTGTTGTTCCATGTCTGAATAAATTATTTGGGGGGGGGCTAGGTTCACCCAGTGAGCCATACAAGCTAGAACCACTACTGAGTGGGTGCATACAGTTTCTTAATTTTTTTGTACTGGTCCCCCGTGAGAATTGAACCAATAACCCTGGCATTGCAAGTGCCATGGTCTACCAACTGAGCAGCATGGCCCTCTCCTCTCCTCTCTTCTCTTCACATCACATCACCTCTCCTCTCCTCTCCTCTCCTCTCCTCTCCTCTCCTCTCCTCTCCTCTCCTCTCCTCTCCTCTCCTCTCCTCTCCTCTCCTCTCCTCTCCTCTCCTCTCCTCTCCTCTCCTCTCTCTCCTCTCCTCTCCGTCAGCCATGTTAATGTCCTACAGCACATATTTTATAGCTACATCACTGGAGAAGCACTATGACGAAACTGACTAAAGAACTGAAACCCATAGTACCTGCCTCTGCAATCAGACATAGACTACTGTGATGGTGGTAATGTTGTGATCTGAAACACCTCGTAATCAACAGTCCCTTCTTTAAGAATGACTACAGAGGAGAAGCTCTCACTCACTGAGACACACCGAAATATACACTGACACACACACACACACACACACAACCAGACACACCAAAAGACACACACACACACACACACACACACACACACACACACACACACACACACACACACACACACACACACACCAATGTTCAGTTCTTCTTAGCCAGCGAGCAGAGCAGCTTCTCTGCACAGACAGCTGCACACCCTCTTTATTGCTAACAATGATCAGTGGTTGATTATCTTCTCTGAGTGCGGTGCTCACTCGACGCACCCTGAGCACAACCACAATCGGGTGGCCCCATTTGCATATCATCTGCATAATGGCTCAGCTAGTGCAAGGGCATTTGCATGCTATGTGGAACAGTCCATTTCTCATCTAAGATGGGGTTGCAGAGTTAGTGGATTGGACCATTCTTCATTTTGGAAATTCTTAATTGGAGTTTTATGTTTAAGAATATATGACAGAATGTTAAAATATTCTGCATGAATAGGCTTACAGTATGTTTGCCAAAATCACATTCACGAGCTACTGCATCAATACTTTCAATATTTATGTTTGTACTTGCTATCATACAGTATGTTCACAACAAGTGATCATCCTTTTTATGAAACTCTGCCTGAATGTGTAAAAAGATATGTTCTATGTGAGCAGACTGTTAAAACATGGCGATACAAGGTTCAACACATAGACTTCAAAGGATTTGAAAAAAGCAGTTTGTCAGACATTTTGACAGATGACACAGTCTGCTGTGTTGTATCAAACTCCCCAGCAGGGAGGGGTCAAAGGTTATGATGTCATCAGCGAGGGACACACTCACAGGTCAGACCGACAGATGGAGAGAAATGGGAGAGAGGATGAGAGAGGGAGAAAGAGAGAGGACAAGCAAGAGAGAGCGCGAGAGAGAGAGACAGAGACAGAGACAGAGACAGAGACAGAGACAGAGACAGAGACAGACAGACAGAGACAGAGACAGACAGACAGACAGACAGACAGACAGACAGACAGACAGACAGACAGACAGACAGACAGACAGACAGACAGACAGACAGACAGACAGACAGACAGACAGACAGACAGACAGAGACACAGCACAGTGAATAGTAGAGGATGTCATTCTTTGCACTATGCCACTCTGCTGCCACTCTGCTGGCATAGCATGCCATGTGTGTTTACCCTCTCTCTGTTTCCACGGTGTGAACATCTCTGCCTGACTGCATGCATCACATCAACACATGTCAGAAAGAAAATCACACAATGCACATCTACAACCAACTGCCGGGGCTTACATTCTCACAATCCCTTTCCAAAATCTTCCAATCTCCATTTTGATACTCATGCTTGGGTATAATGTTATTTCCTTGGTTTTACATACTGTAGATTTTTTTCAATAATACATCCTGATATGTGAAATGCCTTGTGACTCTTGTGAATCTTTGCACCAAAGAGAGCATTCAGATATCCCGACCAAGAAAATGAATTGGTAGTTGTGATCTGCACTGCAATTTATTGAATTAGGCACTTAGTCAATGTGCACTCCTCAATCAGCACCCATACACCAGCTCTTACACAACCAGTTGTTACTTAACAACCTTTCTTTGCTGACTTTGTTGTATGTGTCTTTAATGCATTATTACACATATTACAGCTGTATGCTATACAGTATGCGTCATTTTTAAACTGATACGGTAAGCCAATAAAGAGGCAGCCATTTTGTGTTAACAGATTAAAAGGGTTTTGTTTTGACACGGGCTTAACCAGCAGCAGTAATCCTGCTGTGATGCTGTACCAAGGCAAACAACATCGGCCAAATGTGACAGACACATATTCACTCCTCCTCCTCATTAGCTCTTTCCCTTCCTCTCCTCTCTCTCGGTCTGTCTCTTCTTCTCCCCCTCTCCCCCTATCCCTTTCCTCTGCTCCCCATCCCCCTCTCTCTTTAGCTCTCTCTTTCCTCATTCTCCTTCCATTACTCCCTGGATTGCGTAACCGCTGACGCATTCATAATCCATGAAAAAGAGGGAATCGGTTTTGCTCGGTTGATCACGGAGGTCAGGAGTGAGACGAGAGTATGGAGGGAGAAGAGGAGGAGAGGTGAGGAGGAGAGGGTAGGGGAGGAGGAGAGGTGAGGAGGAGAGGAGGGGAAGGGAGGAGCCAAGAGTATGGAGGGAGGAGAAGAGGAGAGGTGAGGAGGAGAGGAGGGTAGGGGAGGAGAAGAGAAGAGAGTATGGAGGGAGAAGAGGAGGAAAGGAGAGGAGGAGAGGGTAGGGGAGGAGGGGAGGAGACAAGACTATGGAGGGAGGAGAGGAGGAGAGGTGAGGAGGAGAGGGTAGGGGAGGAGGGGAGGGGAGGAGACAAGACTATGGAGGGAGGAGAGGAGGAGAGGTGAGGAGGAGAGGAGGGTAGGGGAGGAGCCAAGAGTATGGAGGGAGGAGAGGAGGAGAGGAGGGTAGGGGAGGAGCCAAGTATGGAGGGAGGAGAGGAGGAGAGGAGAGGAGGAGAGGGTAGGGGAGGAGGGGGGGGAGAGACAAGACTATGGAGGGAGGAGAGCAGGAGAGGTGAGGAGAGGAGGGTAGGGGAGGAGGGGAGGGGAGGAGACAAGACTATGGAGGGAGGAGAGGAGGAGAGGTGAGGAGGAGAGGAGGGTAGGGGAGGAGCCAAGAGTATGGAGGGAGGAGAGGAGGAGAGGAGAGGAGGAGAAGAGGGTAGGGGAGGAGCCAAGAGTATGGAGGGAGAAGAGGAGGAGAGGAGGAGAGGGTAGGGGAGGAGGGGAGGGGAGGAGACAAGACTATGGAAGGAGGAGAGCAGGAGAGGTGAGGAGGAGAGGAGGGTAGGGGGAGGAGCCAAGAGTATGGAGGGAGGAGAGGAGGAGAGGTGAGGAGGAGAGGAGGGTAGGGGAGGAGCCAATAGTATGGAGGGAGGAGAGGAGGAGAGGAGAGGAGGAGAGGAGGGGAGGGGAGGAGCCAAGAGTATGTAGGGAGGAGAGGAGGAGAGGAGAGGAGGAGAGGGTAGGGGAGGAGGGGGAAAGAGACAAGACTATGGAGGGAGGAGAGCAGGAGAGGTGAGGAGGAGAGGAGGGTAGGGGAGGAGGGGAGGGGAGGAGACAAGACTATGGAGGGAGGAGAGGAGGAGAGGTGAGGAGGAGAGGAAGGTAGGGGAGGAGCCAAGAGTATGGAGGGAGGAGAGGTGACGAGGAGAGGAGGGTAGGGGAGGAGCCAAGAGTATGGAGGGAGGAGAGGAGGAGAGGAGAGGAGGAGAAGAGGGTAGGGGAGGAGCCAAGAGTATGGAGGGAGGAGAGGAGGAGAGGAGGAGAGGGTAGGGGAGGAGGGGAGGGGAGGAGACAAGACTATGGAAGGAGGAGAGCAGGAGAGGTGAGGAGGAGAGAAGGGTAGGGGAGGGGCCAGAGTATGGAGGGAGGAGAGGAGGAGAGGAGAGGAGGAGAGGAGGGGAGGGGAGGGGAGGAGCCAAGAGTATGTAGGGAGGAGAGGAGGAGAGGAGAGGAGGAGAGGGTAGGGTAGGGGAGGAGGGGGGGTAGAGACAAGACTATGGAGGGAGGAGAGCAGGAGAGCTGAGGAGGAGAGGAGGGTAGGGGAGGAGGGGAGGGGAGGAGACAAGACTATGGAGGGAGGAGAGGAGGAGAGGTGAGGAGGAGAGGAAGGTAGGGGAGGAGCCAAGAGTATGGAGGGAGGAGAGGTGAGGAGGAGAGGAGGGTAGGGGAGGAGCCAAGAGTATGGAGGGAGGAGAGGAGGAGAGGAGAGGAGGAGAAGAGGGTAGGGGAGGAGCCAAGAGTATGGAGGGAGGGAGGAGGAGAGGAGGAAGAGGGTAGGGGAGGAGGGGGGGGAGGAGACAAGACTATGGAAGGAGGAGAGCAGGAGAGGTGAGGAGGAGAGGAGGGTAGGGGAGGGGCCAAGAGTATGGAGGGAGGGAGGAGGAGAGGAGAGGAGAGGAGGAGAGGGTAGGGGGAGGAGGGGGAGGGGAGGAGACAAGACTATGGAGGGAGGAGAGCAGGAGAGGTGAGGAGGAGAAGAGGGTAGGGGAGGAGCCAAGAGTATGGAGGGAGGAGAGGAGAGGAGGAGAGGGTAGGGGAGGAGGGGAGGGGAGGAGACAAGACTATGGAGGGAGGAGAGCAGGAGAGGTGAGGAGGAGAGGAGGGTAGGGGAGGAGCTAAGAGTATGGAGGGAGGAGAGGAGGAGAGGAGAGGAGGAGAGGGTAGGGGAGGAGGGGAGGGGAGGAGACAAGACTATGGAGGGAGGAGAGCAGGAGAGGTGAGGAGGAGAGGAGGGTAGGGGAGGAGCCAAGAGTATGGAGGGAGGAGAGGAGGAGAGGAGGGGAGGGGAGGAGCCAAGAGTATGGAGGGAGGAGAGGAGGAGAGGAGAGGAGGAGAGGGTAGGGGGGAGGGGAGGGGAGGAGACAAGACTATGGAGGGAGGAGAGCAGGAGAGGTGAGGAGGAGAGAAGGGTAGGGGAGGGGCCAAGAGTATGGAGGGAGGAGAGGAGGAGAGGTGAGGAGGAGAGGGTATGGGAGGAGCCAAGAGTATGGAGGGAGGAGAGGAGGAGAGGTGAGGAGGAGAGGAGGGAGGGAGGAGCCAAGAGTATGGAGGGAGGAGAGGAGGAGAGGTGAGGAGGAGAGGAGGGGAGGAGCCAAGAGTATGGAGGGAGGAGAGGAGGAGAGGAGAGGAGGAGAGTGTAGGGGAGGAGGGGAGGGGAGGAGACAAGACTATGGAGGGAGGAGAGCAGGAGAGGTGAGGAGGAGAGGAGGGTAGGGGAGGAGCCAAGAGTATGGAGGGAGGAGAGGAGGAGAGGTGAGGAGGAGAGGAGGGTAGGGTAGGAGCCAAGAGTATGGAGGGAGGAGAGGAGGAGAGGTGAGGAGGAGAGGAGGGTAGGGGAGGAGCCAAGAGTATGGAGGGAGGAGAGGAGGAGAGGAGAGGAGGAGAGGGTAGGGGAGGAGGGGAGGGGAGGAGACAAGACTATGGAGAGAGGAGAGCAGAGAGAGGGAGGAGGAGGAGGGTAGGGTAGGGGAGGAGCCAAGAGTATGGAGGGAGGAGAGGAGGAGAGGAGAGGAGGAGAGGGTAGGGGAGGAGGGGAGGGGAGGAGCCAAGAGTATGAAGGGAGGAGAGGAGGGGAGGGGAGGAGCCAAGAGTATGGAGGGAGGAGAGGAGGAGAGGAGAGGAGGAGAGGGTAGGGGGAGGGGAGAGGAGGAGACAAGACTATGGAGGGAGGAGAGCAGGAGAGGTGAGGAGGAGAGGAGGGTAGGAGGAGGAGAGGTGAGGAGAGGAGGGTAGGGGAGGAGAAGAGAAGAGAGTACAGAGGGAAAAGTGGGGGAGCAGAGAGGAGGGTAGGGGAGGAGATGGGAGTATGGAGGGAGGAGATGAGAGGAGGAGAGGAGGAGGGGAGGAAATGAGGGGAAAGAGGAGAGGAAAGGAGAGGAAAAACAGCACATGGGAAAAAGTACGGGAAAGGCATATTTTCATCCTAGTGTTACTGTAGCTGGGAGCTAGCATCAGAGGCTAACAGCATCAGACAGACACCATCAGACCGACTGCTCGCTGAGAGTAGGCTATGGAGACTGAACCCTAACCCCCTTCCTAACTCCCACTGGGACAGAGATGAGAGAGGGTTGGGATGAGAGGAACAGATGAGCAGACACAGCAGTAGTTGACCCCTTAATAATCATGCTCTGACGGGAGAATTCAGAGTGAGAGAGAAATAGGGGAGGTAGATACACAACCACATATAAGCAGAGAATAAACAGGGAACAGAGAGATAGAAATAGGGGAGGTAGATACACAACCACATATAAGCAGAGAATAAACAGGGAACAGAGAGATAGAAATAGGGGAGGTAGATACACAACCACATATAAGCAGAGAATAAACAGGGAACAGAGAGATAGAAATAGGGGAGGTAGATACACAACCACATATAAGCAGAGAATAAACAGGGAACAGAGAGATAGAATGGGTGAGGTAGATACACAACCACATATAAGCAGAGAATAAACAGGGAACAGGAGATAGAATGGGTGAGGTAGATACACAACCACATATAAGCAGAGAATAAACAGGGAACAGGGAGATAGAAATAGGGAGGTAGATACACAACCACATATAAGCAGAGAATAAACAGGGAACAGAGAGATAGAAATAGGGGAGGTAGATACACAACCACATATAAGCAGAGAATAAACAGGGAACAGAGAGATAGAATGGGGAGGTAGATACACAACCACATATAAGCAGAGAATAAACAGGGAACAGGGAGATAGAATGGGTGAGGTAGATACACAACCACATATAAGCAGAGAATAAACAGGGAACAGAGAGATAGAAATAGGGGAGGTAGATACACAACCACATATAAGCAGAGAATAAACAGGGAACAGAGAGAGATAGAAATAGGGAGGTAGATACACAACCACATATAAGCAGAGAATAAACAGGGAACAGAGAGATAGAATGGGGGAGGTAGATACACAACCACATATAAGCAGAGAATAAACAGGGAACAGAGAGATAGAATGGGTGAGGTAGATACACAACCACATATAAGCAGAGAATAAACAGGGAACAGAGAGATAGAATGGGTGAGGTAGATACACAACCACATATAAGCAGAGAATAAACAGGGAACAGGGAGATAGAATGGGTGAGGTAGATACACAACCACATATAAGCAGAGAATAAACAGGGAACAGGGAGATAGAAATAGGGAGGTAGATACACAACCACATATAAGCAGAGAATAAACAGGGAACAGAGAGATAGAATGGGTGAGGTAGATACACAACCACATATAAGCAGAGAATAAACAGGGAACAGAGAGATAGAAATAGGGGAGGTAGATACACAACCACATATAAGCAGATAATAAACAGGGAACAGAGAGATAGAATGGGTGAGGGGGGAAGGACAGGTGTACACATGAACACATACATGGGAGGTGAAAGAGGGAGAGCAAGAGAAAGAAAGAAAGAAAGTAAAGCTATGTGAACTTTGCGGTGCCGGACTTTGCATCAACAGGCAGCAGGGGAGGCAGCAGCAGCAGGGAAGGCAGCAGTAGCAGGATAATTAGAGTGTGACTCCAGGACCCCAGAAGAACTTCCAGGACTTAGCCCCCATATGGAGAGAGATTAGACAAGAGCTCCCTCCCTCCCTCCCTCCCTCCCTCCCTCCCTCCCTCCCTCCCTCCCTCCCTCCCTCCCTCCCTCCCTCCCTCCCTCCCTCCCTCCCTCCCTCCCTCCCTCCCTCCCTCCCTCCCCCTCCCTCCCTCCCTCCCTCCCTCCCTCCCTCCCTCCCTCCCTCCCTCCCTCTTCTCAGGGTCTTATCCCACTGCCTTTCTCTCCAGGGAGTCCTCAGTCTACTCCTCCTCTGTCTTTAAAACAGTCTGGATAGTAGAGGGCTGGCTGCTGAAATCACACAACCACAGTTTTCCCCTGGGGGCAAGAAAAAGTCTGAAAAAAAAGGCTTACGCTGGATTCTCTGGTGGACACTGAGCTTTCTAAAGTAAATAGAAATCTGTATGTACAATCAGACTCTTTCCTAGTGAAGATACTGTAATGTGCATTATAATACTGTCACAAGTCACTGAGCAAATAATGGGCCAGTCCATGCATGGACTGTCATGAACCAGAGTGTCATTTGACCTTTAGCCAGTGCTATAGCAGCATATGCCAAGATGCTAGCTGGGGCAGTGGGCACATGCTAACTAACAGTAGCCCCGCAGCTAGCTAACTGGAGCATGTTGCTAAGTGGGGCACAGCCACTGGTTGACTGCCATCACCATCAGGCCACAGATAGAACAATGAGACAGATATTTCACCAGATGTATAAATGTGAAGCATCCGCTTGGCGTTTCCACTCACTACCAAGTATGGTGGTGAGAGGAAGCCCAGCGGCTGGCAGTGGGAGAAGATGGAACCAGAAGGATTTTGGACGACATTCTGCCAATTTCCTCATCAATTAAACATTTGATCTCAATACGGTTTTCTGTTCTGTTCCCAAAACGACAATATTTTAAGTAGAGTGGACAAAGTTTTGTAGAATGTAACTTTTGCCAAAATTTAAACAAATGGCATTGTTTAGAAGGAGAGCAAAGGCAAATTGAGTTGTTACATACAGTACACACACACTTTACAGAGTAGGCGTTCCCTAACGAAAATATGCAAATGCTTGCTAGAATGTGCCAATAGGATCTCGCTAGCTGGTGCTTGGCTCTGCCAACCTCCTTGCTTGTTCTGACCACTTTGACTAATTTGTTCCCATTGGAAACGACAGGCTGTGATCTATCTTGGGTTAGCATGTTGCTAACTGGAGCACAACTATGTTTGACTTGCCCCAGGGTGCTAGCATGTTGCTAATATAAACATGCTAATATAGCTGACACTTTCTTCCAAAGCAATTGACTATAGTGAGTGCATAGCCTACATTTTCACATTGGTGAACCCAGTGGACCACATATTCTTGATGCTATCTGGAGCAGAGCTCTGGTTGTCAAGCTGCCATTAGGCTGGACTAACTGTCCTGTATTTGTACTAGCCCAGATGTGACTGTGAATAACAAGACAAGGTGATCCTTCTGCTCCATATTCACATTAGAGATGGCTGGCCTCGACAAACTGGCTGACGCACAAAGATAGCTGACTGACTGTCCCTGGGCGTTATACCGTCCCTCCAACAAATCAAGTCACTGACTGACTGACTGACTGACTGACTGTCAGTCTGTCTGACTGTCAGTCAGTCAGTCAGTCAGTCTCAGTCAGTCAGTCAGTCTGTCTGTCTGTCTGTCTGTCTGTCTCTCTCTCTCTCTCTCTCTCTCTCTCTCTCTCTCTCAACACAGTGTTGTAACGATGTGCAAATAGTTAAAGTACAAAAGGGAAAAGCAATAAACATGAATATGGGTTTTTATTTACAATGGTGTTCTTCACTGGTTGCCCTTTTCTTGTGGCAACAGGTCACACATCTCTCTTTAGCCTCTCTACACTCTGCCAAGTGCACACGTATAGTGAGGTGAATTATGTCAAGAATCTCACATTTCCTTTGGAGACATTCCAGAAGGAAGTACAATAACCCTGGGTGAGAATTTGAAATGAATAGAACCATCCTCAGCATTCCGTGACAAGTTCCTCCAATTCCCTTCTATGTCACCATCGTTGTCGTATGGTCCTATCCCTCTTCATGTCATTCTAGTCAGCCACCCCCACACCTCTCCTCCACACCTCCCCATCCCCCTCATCCCCCCAATCCTTACGTAGCCTTGTATGAGCAGTCACCACTATGTGAACAAACTCTCCCATTTGGAAATAAGGTGAGCTGGGGAAGCAGCTGTCTATGGCAGAATACAGCATACATTGATATAATGTACTTGGCTCAAAGCAGATTCCCTCATCACAGCAGAACAGATGGGTATTCAATGTGTACATTCATTCAGTCAACCTGTATATTAATTCAGTCAAGCTGTATATGAATTCAGTCAACCTGTATATGAATTCAGTCAACCTGTATATCAATTCAGTCAACCTGTATATTAATTCAGTCAACCTGTATATTAATTCAGTCAACCTGTATATTCATTCAGTCAACCTGTATATGAATTCAGTCAACCTGTATATGAATTCAGTCAACCTGTATATGAATTCAGTCAACCTGTATATGAATTCAGTCAACCTGTATATGAATTCAGTCAACCTGTATATTAATAAAACCATACAGGGTTTCCGTCCGAACAGGAATAAGTTGAAATGTATAATTTATCATTTAATTTAACCCGAAATTTGTCCGGAGGCATACACACTGTAACACATGGTTTTATATCAATTATGAAACAAGTCTTACAAATCATTATGCACAGAAACCATGACTTACAATAATAATGTGGGGTAGAAACCAAACCATGACTTTTTACTATGCCAATAATCCTTCACTCTGACGTCAGCATTGTGAAGCCAAATGTCAGATCCAGTATTCCAATCAACTACTGTTGAGCTGAAGGACACAGTGAAGTGAAACAGATCAGATGAAAACATACACCTCAGTGGTACAGTACTGTACAATAACATGCACACCCTCACTCACACGCCATACAGTAGTCAACTGCGTTTCCGGCAGCCTTCTACAACGCCATTAACAAGCTGTAGGAATCAGACAGCTCCCCGGGCATACAGTAGAGTACAGTAGAGTACAGTAGAGTACAGTAGAGTACAGTAGAGAACAGGAGAGTACAGTAGAGTACAGTAAAGAACAGTAGAGTACAGTAGAGAACAGGAGAGTACAGTAGAGTATAGTAAAGAACAGTAGAGTACAGTAGAGAACAGGAGAGTACAGTAGAGTACAGTAAAGAACAGTAGAGTACAGTAGAGAACAGGAGAGTACAGTAGAGAACAGGAGAGTACAGTAGAGTACAGTAAAGAACAGTAGAGTACAGTAGAGAACAGGAGAGTACAGTAGAGAACAGCAGAGTACAGAAGAGAACAGTAGAGAACAGCAGAGTACAGTAGAGAGCAGTAGAGTACAGTAGAGAACAGCAGAGTACAGAAGAGAACAATATAGTACAGTAGAGAACAGTAGAGTACAGTAGAGTACAGTAGAGGACAGTAAGGATACAGTAGAGTACAGTAGATTAGAGAACACCAGAGAACAGTAGAATACAGCAGAATACAGTAGACTACAGAAGGGAACAGTAGAGTACAATAGTGAACAGTAGAGAACAGAAGGGAACAGTAGAGTATAGTAGAATACAGTAGAGTACAGAAGGGAACAGTAGAGAACAGTAGAGAACAGCAGGGAACAGTAGAGTACAGTAGAGAACAGTAGAGTACAGTAGAGAACAGCAGAGAACAGTAGAGTACAGAAGGGTACAGTAGAGAACAGTAGAGTACAGTAGAGAACAGAAGGGAACAGTAGAGAACAGCAGAGAACAGTAGAGAAGAGTAGAGAACAGCAGAGAACAGTAGAGTACAGAAGGGAACAGAAGGGAACAGTAGAGAACAGCAGAGAACAGTAGAGAAGAGTAGAGAACAGCAGAGAACAGTAGAGTACAGAAGGGAACAGTGGAGAACAGTAGAGTACAGTAGAGTACAGCAGGGAACAGTAGAGTACAGAAGGGAACAGTAGAGAACAGCAGAGAACAGTAGAGTACTGAATGGAACAGTAGAGAACAGCAGAGAACAGTATAGAACAGTAAGAGAACAGTAGAGTACAGTAGAGTACAGTAGAGAGCAGTAAGAGAACAGTAGAGTACAGAAGGGAACAGTGGAGAACAGCAGAGAACAATAGAGAACATCAGAGAACAGTAGAGTACAGAAGGGAACAGTAGAGTACAGCAGAGAACAGAAGGGAACAGTAGAGAACAGTAGAGTACAGAAGGGAACAGTAGAGAACAGCAGAGAACAGTAGAGAACAGTAGAGTACAGAAGGGAACAGTAGAGAACAGTAGAGTACAGAAGGGAACAGTAGAGAACAGCAGAGAACAGTAGAGTACAGAAGGGAACAGTAGAGAACAGCAGAGAACAGTAGAGAACAGCAGAGAACAGTAGAGTACAGAAGGGAACAGTAGAGAACAGCAGAGAACAGTAGAGAACAGAAGGGAACAGTAGAGAACAGCAGAGAAAGGTATAGAACAGCAGAGAACAGTAGAGAACAGCATAGAACAGTAGAGAACAGAAGGGAACAGCAGAGAACAGTAGAAAACAGCAGATAACAGTAGAGAACAGCAGAGAACAGAAGGGAACAGTCGAGAACAGCAGAGAACAGTAGAGAACAGCATAGAACAGTAGAGAATAGAAGGGAACAGTAGAGAACAGTAAGAGAACAGAAGGGAACAGTAGAGAACAGCAGAGAACAGTAAAGAACAGAAGGGAACAGTAGAGAACAGCAGAGAACAGTAGAGAACAGTAAGAGAACAGAGAACAGCAGAGAACAGCAGAGAAGAGTAGAGAACAGAAGGGAACAGTAAGAGAACAGAGAACAGTAGAGAACAGCAGAGAAGAGTAGAGAACAGAAGGGAACAGTAAAGTACAGAAGAGAACAGTAGAGAACAGTAAGAGAACAGAAGGGAACAGTAGAGAACAGCAGAGAACAGTAAAGAACAGAAGGGAACAGTAGAGAACAGCAGAGAACAGTAGAGAACAGTAAGAGAACAGAAGGGAACAGTAAAGTACAGAAGAGAACAGTAGAGAACAGTAAGAGAACAGAAGGGAACAGTAGAGAACAGCAGAGAACAGTAAAGAACAGAAGGGAACAGTAGAGAACAGCAGAGAACAGTAGAGAACAGCAGAGAACAGTAGAGAACAGTAAGAGAACAGTAGAGAACAGCAGAGAACAGTAGAGAACAGTAAGAGAACAGAAGGGAACAGTAAAGTACAGAAGGGAACAGTAGAGAACAGAAGGGAACAGTAAAGTACAGAAGAGAACAGTAGAGAACAGTAAGAGAACAGAAGGGAACAGTAGAGAACAGCAGAGAACAGTAAAGAACAGAAGGGAACAGTAGAGAACAGCAGAGAACAGTAGAGAACAGTAAGAGAACAGAAGGGAACAGTAAAGTACAGAAGAGTTAATAAGGAAAAGAGCTCTGTACCTTTGTTTCTACCTATAGATACGCAGAAGAAGGGATCCATAGAGGAAGAGCGGGAGAGTGGCGTCCCGGGTTGAGAGGAGCGCAGGAAAGAAAGGAGAAAAAAGGAGGCTTGAACTAGTGTTATTCATCTATAAGGCAGTAAGTAAGGGAGTAAGAACTACCAACCTTTACACCCCCTGCCAAGCATTGACTAACATGCATGCAAACAGATCATAGCCCAGAGTGGTAGATTCAAATGAAAGATACACACACACACACACACAAATCTCTCTCTGCATGCCACATAGCGTCCCCCGAAGTGTTCTCATGTTCAGGGCCAAGTCACAGTGACCCTGTATAAACTGCATCAGCTGCATCATGCTAGGATCATCCTCCTCCATGTCTTCTCACATAGCACCAGAGTGGACTAGGAGCCTGTATATGTCATGTGCCACTAACTGCTTGCCAGCTCATACATGTGTGAGGCTGACAGGGATGTGGGGGTGACGGGAGAATATTGTAGTGTGGGACTGTGTTGTTAGGCCAGAGTCCAGGCAGAGTAGCATCTTCCCCTGAACTGCAATATACACACACGCAAACACACATATGGAGGAAGCATTCACATACATGTGCACACACTCTCTCTCTCTCTCTCTCTCACACACACACACACACACGCACACACGCACACACACACAGTCATTATCTGCTGAGGTCAGGCTAGAGTAGGAAGAGCAGATGTTGCCACTGCATGTTAGACTGTTAGACACAGCAGTGAGCCAACACACCATTATGTAATACAGAGAAACCTGGGGAAGGGGCATGGGAGGGGGCACAGGAGGCACGGGAGGGGGCACGGGGGGCACAGTATGATCAGGACATGCCGTGCAGCTCCATCCTCCCCTGCAACACTACGATGACAGCAGAGCACACTGACACACATTGACAGGTAGAGGAGACGTGACTGCGAAGAGGCAGTGAACAGAGAAACACACACACTCAATCTGACCCCAAAGCAGGCGAGGAGAGAGAAAAGAAGAGATCGTACCTGACTCAGATGCTTTCAGATGTGCTAAGCCTTGAGGGAGAAGAAGAAGGCGAGATGGAGACAGAGAGTATAAGAACACACCAATACTGCTGCATTGTGGTCAGGCATGCTTCACTATAAAGGCAAAGCATGGCTATCAACACTGAAAACAAAGCTTTCCGTAGGGCATGGATAAGCTTCATGTTTAGATCAAAATGTGATAGAAACATCAGGCACGACTACACTGCAAAACTGTTAACCACGTTGATTTCTATAGGCCTATTGATAGACCAGTTTATTTTTGCAATTTCTGTGATGCATGTGGACATTGTAATATTTCTTACGTTCGTATTTACTTTATTATCTTGCTGTACACCGTACTGTGCGTGCTGTCTGAAAATGTGTCCTGTAACTATTGAACCCTCTCCTCCTTCCGTATGTGAGTCTCATCTGAGAAACAGAACTCACCTGGTTTCCTCTGAATGGCTGCTGAGGAGTTAGCAGGGGGAGGGAAGAGAAGGCAGAGAGATACCTAGCATTAGCATCACACTGCTTTGGCTTGCATGGTGTCTATCATGCAAAATAAATACCCAACAACACACGGAAGCATTATTTTTCTGTTAACATGTAAAGGACCAGAGCTGTCCCTGTACATGCCTGTTTAAAAATAACAACACAAAAAAAAATCCTGTGGAGAGAAGAACACATGAAACATCTGTCCCATCCTTTCAGGGAACCAGATTGTACATTGTAAATCATCATCAATTAATCTGATTAATTGTATTAATTAAACAACTCTTTCAAATCGCAGCAAATATTTCAGGAGAGACATAATATTTAGCATTGTATATACCACAGTGTTCCTCACATACACATAGTTAAAGCTAGAGAGGCATAAATCCCAGCTCCTGTAGAGAGCCAGATGTGGATTTATGATGTTGTGAGGTTTGTGGATATCTAGAAACCCCCCGGACCGATCGTCTAGCCCCCCCCGCCAACCCAACCCACCAACCCCCAGAGTTCACTTCACTGCCGACCCAAATCCTTTCTGCACACCATCACAACCTCCCCTGACTTCACATTGGCTTGTAGGAATGCACACTGTTTACTCCTTCAGGGGTTCAGCATCGTTTTCATCGGGTAAAAAATGATTGAAAGTTACAGCCCTGAAACTCAACACCCAGAGGCCCAACGCTGCAAGCCTCGGAGGATGTTGAACCTACATAAATGTGTAGTCTACATTATTTCTAGCTCTAGAGTGTCATGTAAAAAAAATAATAATAAAATGTAACACATTGAATTTACACACATGAAGTAACCGCACAACGGGATGCCATGAATTCTCACACGGCCATGCTACAGCTGTCTTCGGCTATCCCTCCTTAACCTCAAGACATCTTAACCCTGGCCACTCGGCATGTGTGTGTGTGTGTGTGTGTGTGTGTGTGTGTGTGTGTGTGTGTGTGTGTGTGTGTGTGTGTGTGTGTGTGTGTGTGTGTGTGTGTGTGTGTGTGTGTGTGTGTGTGTGTGTGTGTGTGTGTGCGAGCGAGTGTGAGCAAGTGCGCGTGTAGCTGGAACGGTTGTAAAAGCTAAATGCCAACAGATTTCTTTAATCAGCCCCTGAGAGCAACATGTAGTGGGAGGAAATGAAACAGATCGTAATTAAGAAGGACTGTATTAGATGTTTAAAGTGCCAGGCTAATACGCCATATCAGATATTAATTTGATTCAAAGCAATTAACGCTAGCTGCCGTGGTTAGATCTCTGGCCGGCCGGCCACACTGGAGGCCATTCAATTCCCACCCAACCAACCAGCGTGTGGGAAGAGGGTTTCTTGTATTTATTTGATAGATAGCAAGTGGTTAAAGTGAAGGGCATACACTCAAAATGGCCACTCAATCGTGTTATCTGCATGGAGGCTGTAAATTCCCACTGAACATGTGGGAAGAGGGTTATTTTTATTTTGTGCTGATAGCTGTAGCTATCTATATTGGTTATAGTAGTAGAGTGGAGGGCATGATGGATGTACTCAAAATGGCCACTCAGTCCTGCTACCTGTGCCCATGTTGTTCACTGACGGCCATGTTGTTCGCTGACGGCCATGTTGTTCGCTGACGGCCATGTTGTTCGCTGACGGCCATGTTGTCCGCTGACGGCCATGTTGTCCGCTGACGGCCATGTTGTCCGCTGACGGCCATGTTGTTCGCTGACGGCCATGTTGTTCGCTGACGGCCATGTTGTTCGCTGACGGCCATGTTGTTACTCATGTTAACGTGACACGGTCGACAAATACTCAATGGATATTGCAACATAAAAAAAATTTAAAAAATGGAGGCACCACCTGCAGGAACAGCTAATGTTTCAGTAGCTGAAGTAGCCAGATTACGGAGTACGACATTGGCTCACAGGGTTAAAGACAAGGAGCGAAGGGCGAAAGACTAAAGAAGGGAGGTAGCAGAAGCCTGATAGACAGCATCCCTGCAGGCGAGAGGGGGATTTGGTGTCCCTGGCGCGTGTGTGTCTGTGAAATGCTGGGTTGCAAAACACATGCAGCTAAAGCTTTCCTCCTTCCCTTCACAGAGCTGGCTGCAGTGTCCAGAACAAGCCAATGGACGGCAGATAGGAGAACATGTGGTTCCTGTGTAATCCTCTTCCTGCTCCACTTTACCAGCCGCAGCAGCTAGCGACGCCATCCTCCATCCCAGCCCACTAAAATTCTAACGTCACTGTCAGGCTTGGGACCAGACACAAATGCCCTCTGCACTCCGCTTGTGTTGGAATTAGGCGCATGCACGCACACACACACACGCGCGCACGCAGAGACACACATACACACACACAGACATGCAAGCACACAGGCACACACACACACACACACACACACACACACACACACATCAGGCAAGTCCTCCCTCTTTTTATTTTTTCCCCCCTGACCTATTTCCATAGTAAGATTATTGTAACAGTCATTTCTCCATGTATGTTTATTAATCCCCAAAGCCGAGCTCCTAGGCATCTCTTCAGCACTTGTTTAACAGTTTGTTTGCCCCAGGCTTCAATTACTACTGTTTTCGTAGGGCCGTTTTTACAGTTCAATAAGGTCTTTTTAGACCGCTTATTAAAATGAAGGAAGTTGTCCGATGATGAGAACATGGCAATCAGGTTGTACGTTACATAATCCTAGAGCATGTGTAGATAGCTCATAATAGCTTTAACATTCTGAATATCTCATTTGTAATTAAAATACCCCTGAGGCATCCAGTCTTTCAAATGTCAAAATCTATTCATTTAATTTAATAGGTTTGGGAACACAAAACATTACATTTCAAGGCCATATAAGAAACAATGAACAGAGATAAGATATGCCACATTCCAAATGACTCTGCAGAAATCATTAATAATTTTGCACGTTGACTGATGATAGCATTGCCAGCATCCCAAATGGCACCGTATTCCCTATGGGGCTCTGGCCAAAAGTAGTGCACTATGTAGGGAATAGGGTGCCATTTGGGACGCATCCAAATGACTGATGATAACACCACTTCACCGCAATGGCTGTAATATTACCGAACAGCACGGGGGCGAGCAAACGGTGTCTTATTCCAGCCCCTCCGCTCTGACGCACCTAAACACTGATACGCCCTGATCCACATGGGCGGACAGATTGAACATGTGTTTTATGGCCATCTGTTTATTGTCTTATTCTGCAGGTTGGTGGTTTAGGGCTGAGCTCTGTGGGCAGGATGAGGGCTGAGGGCTAGGATAATTATGCTGGTTATGTTACAGCTAGGCTAGCTAGGCTAACACAGTCATCCTGGTGGACTGGGCTCTATGTGGCTCTTTGGGGGTGAGGGCTAAGGGCTGGGATAATGATTATGTTAGAGGTATGCACATCCCAGTCATCCTGGGCTGGGGAATGATGATGGTGCTGATGTAATGTTTAATGATGATGATGTTTCAACTAGCAAGGCTAACTAAGTCATAATATGAAGTTTCAGCTAGCTAAGCTAACCTAATCCTGATTGCTAGTTGCTAATGAAGCTTTTGCTAACTACAGCTAGGCTAACCCAGGGCAGGCTTTGACGATAATGTTGCTGTTGATGATGTTTCAGCTAGCTAGGGCTAACCTAATTGAATTGCACTACACTGTACATTGCATACACGGCCTTTAAGCAGGCTAGGTTGAAGTTAACAACTGTAAAAACTATGAGCTGAGCATACGTCATACAGCCCATCCCACTCTAAATGCTAAATGCTTCTGAGGCCTAGTGGGCCTTGCCATCTGCCTGCTGTATGAATCCTGCTCCAGGGCCCGCTAGGATAACTCTAACTGCAGCTGCAGTGTGTGTGTGTGTGTGTGTGTGTGTGTGTGTGTGTGTGTGTGTGTGTGTGTGTGTGTGTGTGTGTGTCTTTAGCCATGCAGCCAGCCAGTCTGCCTTACACACACACACACACACACACACACACACACACACACACACACACACACACAAACACAAACGCACACGCACACACACAGTAAACACTTACAGGTCCGACAGATTGCACCCATTACTCATTAGCGTAACACATGATGCAGCATAAAAATCCTCAATCAGTCTCACAGACACTACACAGACACTACACAGACACTACACAGACACAGACTTAAGAACGGTTGTGTCTCTAATGTCTCATGTGCTGACGGTGATGTTAAGCAATGTGGGCAAAATATGCTCTCTGTATTGTACTGCAGTGCAATAGTGTCTGAAGAAAAAACAACATGCTTTAGCAGTTGTAGACATACTGTAACTATAAGAACTCCCTATAAGGTGTTGTCGATTGCAGATGTCAGTTTGAATTTAGTGTGGTATTTGTCCCAGAGTTTCCTGGTCAAATTAGCCATTTCTGCTCTCATTATCCTCCTAATTATGCTTCAGCGTCTCTGCGGCGTAATCAACAATCAGCCACATAAATTAATCGGAGGGAGAGATATAGAGGGCTGGGGGAGAGAGAGAGAGAGAGAGAGAGAGAGAGAGAGAGAGAGAGAGAGAGAAAGAGAGAGAGAGAAAGAGAGAGACAGAGAGAGACAGAGAGAGCGAGACAGAGAGAGAGAGCGAGAAAGAGAGAGAGACAAAGAGAGAGAGAAAGAGCGAGAGAGAGAGAGAGAGAGAAAGAGAGAGAGAGAGAGAGAGAGAGAGAGAGAGGAGAGAGAGAGGAGAGAGATTGGAAAGCTGTGTGCGTGCTGGACACAGGGGGCTGTTCCAGTTAGCACAGCAGGAGAGTGCTCTCAGTGCTGTGCTCCTGTCTAGTGGCGTTTGTCCTCTCCACCAATAGGAGTGCTGCGTTGTAAATTAGAAGCACTGCCCTGGGGCGGTGACATGGCCCTCTATTCAACCGTCATCCTGAATCACAAGCAACCTATTAGATCTCAGTTGTTTTAGCACAAGAATGTTATCGCTCACATGGCAGCTCTGTGTCGGCCTGAGAGAAGCTCTCAAATGAATGGATGGATCTCTTCTCCTCTCCTCATTGTTAGACAGTGGCTGAGAGAGAACGGAACCAGACTAAAGGATAACGCCCAGTCACTGAGACTGACAGTGCAGCGGACATGTATGGTTTTCTGACATACCATATCTTGTGTTTTGGAATGCTAAGGATAGCAGTGGGGTGGAGTAAATAGCTAGTATCCAAAATAAAAAATAAATGTTTGAAACCCTAAAACAATTAGAACCAAAAATGGGACAAAGAGCTGCAGTATAAGGTAACAAGCCACAAATGGAGGAGTACTCAGTGTGCATTCATCCCCTGTATTTCAAGATGGAGTTGCGTCATTATTCAACCTTTCACTCTGGCCTAACCAGCCAGGAAGTGACCTAACCAGGCAGTAACGGGAAGTGGGTCAGCAGTGAATCAAACTCAGCCTTCATGGGTCTCTAGTCTCTAAGTCACCCAATACACTCCAGACCGATGAAAAAGAGGAAGGAGGTGATGTTGTCTGAGAGATACGGTAGCTTCCTGTCTCATGAAGGCAGAACTAAGGACTAAAGAAGGAATTTACTATGAGCTTTGTCAGAGCACTACATTTCAATAAGACACATAGCAGAGGCAGCCTTGGCATAAGTGACCAAGAGGAGAAAGATAAAGCTGTTCCTTATTATTCAAACCATTTTGTACCTTCTGGCCCCTGTAACACTTGCAGGAGCTGAATATATGGGAAGCAAAATGACTGAACATTGTAATATGACTCTTGTCAAAGAATATTGCATCCCTGTACAGATTTCTCATGAAAGTAATAATAGAATGCAGAGACGGTATATCACTTCCAATATGACTCCCACATACAACATACAATTCATTTGAAATAAACTGTGAAAGAGGAACCACCCACACAGAGATGTCCATGTTTTCTGTTCGAGCTGAATCTGTCGACATGCTCTTGTACATTGTTTTTTTCAACATGGAAATGGTACAGTGTAGCAAAAACCTTGGAGAAAAGAGTCAGTTCGTTCAATTCAAATATTGTATAAATACCTTTAGCATTCATTATTTGTACGTTGCTGTCTACATTCAACAAAGACATTGGTCGGTAAGACTGAACGATCTTACCTTCACCGCAGGTCCGTCCGGTATATCCAGTTCTGGAGCAGTCACAGTACGGTTCTCCATCAGCCATGGAGCAGTGGCCTCCGTTCTCACACGGGTTCTCTGTACAGAGACCCATCATCTCCAGACGCACCTTCTGACTGTTGATCAGCGTGGGAACCTTGTTTCCGTAATTCAGGTCTGTGATAACTCCTTTGAACGGTGGCAGCTCTCTAACCGTCGGCAGGGTGATGGCCGAGGTCCTGATGTCTCCGGGTACACCTCCGAGGAAGAGGTCGCTGACGATCTTCATGAACTGGCGCTGTGGTCGAACCTCGTCCGCCTTGCTCTGCCCGTCCAGGGCTAGGACCGTTCTGAGGTTGTGTCGGCTGACTGTAGCGAAATGCCAGCGGCTGTCGTTGACCGATTTCTCAGAGGTGACCGTGGTCTCGGCGCAGTCGACACTGAAGCAGAGCTGGAGCTTCCCGTCCGTTACCGTGAGGAGCAGGAAGTCGCAGTAGCCGCCATCGTCAAAGTAGAGGATCAGGGCATCGGACGCGGCTGTCTTGAACTGGAAGGTGAGCTCACTTCTGGTGCTGGCGTCCCAGCGGACATACCGAGCCCACTGACCCTCGGAGCCTGTGAACTCCAGACCCTGGCACAGGCCCAGCAGAGTACTGAGCAGCAGGAGAACACGCTGGGAGAGACTAAAGGGATGCATTATAGAAAAAATACGTAGGGTAGACTGTGCCAGTTGGGGTTAGATGTTAGAGGGACAGATCCTTAGATTGTCAATAGCATCAGGTGTGTTATTTGTTTCAAAGACTGATATATTTAATGTACTGTATGTCCCAAGCGAGCAATGTTTTATTTAAGAAGATGACGCAATATCCTTTTGATGTAGACCAGAGGCTATTTAAAGGACGAAAATCCTCCTGTCGAATCCCAGTCTTCCAATCCTGAGAAGAGAGGCAAAGGAGTAAATATCCGTCTTCCTACCTAAGGATCGACAATGTTGGTCCTCAGTGTGTTCTGTCAGTGATACAGAGGCCCATCTGATGATTTTCCTTTGAGGCGACTGCAAGGATTAAAACAGACGGCGACCATCTTGGCTTCAGATCCGTAGCCACGCCCCGTGGCACTGTGCTGTATGTTCTAGTCCAGTTTCAGGCCTTGGAGAACTTCCTGTAACTGCAAAACAGAAATTCTATCATTATTCCGTATAGTTACTCAGCTCACCAAACAACATGATTAGACTGTAGGTTCCACAAAGGGAGAAACATAACAGTCTAAATCAGCATAAAATGTGCTGGTCCAGCCTTAGGCAAACCAAAGCTGTAACTGAAAAACAACAGGAATTGTATCATTATTCGCACGTAAGAGTACCAGCTCACCAAAAGCATTTATTGACTATTGGCTAATGGCTAATTGCCCCTGAGGGGACAAATGAAGTTGTATTGAAATGAATATAGCACCAGAAATAGAGGTTCAAAACACACCAAATCATCATAAAAATAATGATTTACAAGTATACCTTCCAAAAATCATCATGTGAGAAAATTGCCCTTTTATGTGCTACAATCAACTGAGCTAATGAGAGCCTAGTTTGTAAAACTCTGATTTGGTCGCATCTCAGTGATCAAGTAGTATAAACATACATTAAAGGTTTATCATAATATTTTTCATTTTTGGACGTGGTCTACCAATCACTTGTTTTATCTGAATAGCAACTGGCGTTATCTTCAGGCTTTAAGATTACTAAAATAAGATTATCATTATATACACTGAGAGTTGAAGGCTTGAATTGTAGTGTCCCATTCAGTCGGCATAGAAATATTATAAAAATAACCAATCTTTCTGGTTACCAGAATCTGGTGTTCAGGTTTCTTGGGCTTCAGGAATAAGACAAAAAAAAATAAAGAACTTTTTTAGAAGTAAGAGGAAATTGTTGAACCTGCTGTGGTCAAGGATAAGACGGCCCCTGTGCAATGAGTGGATCTTACTCAGGTGTTCTAAAGCTCATATCAGACTGAGAGCCTAATGCTTCTATGGTAGTTCTTCATGAGTTTTAGTTTAGGAAACGATCTCGCTGCAGAAGCGGCACTTACAGAGGTGATAAAAACAGCTTGATTGCCGTAGCAACGTCAGGGAAACTGGACAGAAGGGAGTGCTGCTTCAAATACAGCAGTTCTGCAACATCTCTAATTGAGCCTCTCTCATTCTGCTTGATTGCCGGCCTCAACACGTTACTGAAAGTGATGAACTGTATAGGAAGCTCTGGGGACAGGTCATCTGGATACTGGACAGCCAATACGTTGGTAAACAGGTAATAATCTTTAGCGGACAACAGTTCTTGAGGGATTGAACAAAAAAAGTGATTTGCAATTCCGTTCATACTGGTTAAACTGCGTTTGAGTTGTGTGGTTGCAATATCTACAGTCCCTTATCTGGTAAGCATATATATTGGCATGCGTCCTTCAAGACTAAGTTTAAATTGTGTGTAGCGCAATGGACATACAGTATAATGCACAATGTCTCCGGAAAGACTTGTCTGGGTTGTCAATACTCGGTATGGAAAACAGTTGGGCCCACAACCTGCCCCTACAGGCCGTGGTGAAAACGTTATTTTGCACACAAAAATGCAAAGCGACGCAGTCAAATACTGTAGCTACTGTAGGCCTGTACGTAGAAAAAAGAGAGAGACAGAGAGATAAGCAGCAAGGAGTACTTCAGGAGACCAGGGAAGTCTCTCAAGTTAGATTACATTTTATTTTATTAAATGTAATTTACCTTGAATATTGTAACCCACTGAGTTCAACAATAAATAGTGGCTGAAATTATCCTCAAGCCGACTGCTTTTTTCCTCATTGATAAGGTATTTATTTGATGTGTCATTTATAACAAAATAGCAGCTAAATACTGTATATAGATATACACTCTATGGCCAAAAGTATGTGGACTTAGCTATTTAAGCCACACCCGTTGCTGACAGGTGGCAGAAATGCAATCTCCAAAGACAAATATTGTCAGTAAAATGGTTTGTACTGAAGAGCTCAGTGGCTTTCAATGTCTCACCGTCGTAGGATGCCACATTTCCAACAAGTCAGTTTGTCAAATTTCTGCCCTGCTAGAGCTGCCCCTGTCAACTGTAATTGCTGTTATTGTGAAGTGGAAACGTTTAGGAGCAACAACGACTCAGCCGCGAAGTGGTAGGCTACACAAGCTCACAAAATGAGACCGCCAAGTGCTGAAGAGCATAGCAAGTCAAAATCGCCTGTCCTCAGTTGCAACAATCACTATCAAGTTCCAAACTGCCTCTGGAAGCAACGTAAGCACAAGAACTGGTCGCCGGGAGCTTCATGAAATGGGTTTCCATGGCCAAGCAGCCACACACAAGCCTAAGATCCCCATATGCAATGCCAAGCGTCGGCTGGTGTGGTGTAAAGCTCACTGTCATTGGACTCTGGAGCAGTGGAAATGCGTTTTCTGGAGTGAATGACGCTTCACCATCTGGCAGTCTGATGGACAAATCTGGATTTGACCGATGCCAGGAGAACGCTACCTGCCCCAATGCGTAGTACCAACTGTAAAGTTTGATGGAGGAGGAATAATGGTCTGGGCCGTTTTTCATTGTTCGGGCTAGGCCCATTAGTTCCTGTGAAGAGAAAACTTAACTCTACATTCTAGACGATTCTGTGCTTCCAACTATGTGGCAACAGTTTGGGGAAGGCCCTGTTCTGCAAAAAGCGAGGTCCATACAGAAATGGTTTGTCAAGATCGGTGTGGAAGAACTTGACTGGCCTGCACAAAGCCCTGACCTCAACCCCATCAAACACATTTGGGATGAATTCGAATGCCGACTGCGAGTCAGGCCTAATCGCCCAACATCATTGCTCGACCTCACTAATGCTCTTGTGGCTGAATGGAAGCAAATCCCTGCAGCAATGTTCCAACATCTAGTGGAAATCCTTCCCAGAAGAGTGGAGGCTGTTAAAGCAGCAAAAGGGGGACCAACTCCATATTAATGCTCATAATGTTTTCAATGAGATGTTCGACGAGCAGGTGTCCAGATACGTTTTGCCATGTAGTGTAGATAGTAGGCTACACTGCAGGATGAAACACAACATCTTTCTATCCAAGCCGGGAGAGAGCACGAGGATGGCTCATATCATGCAGATTTAGGTATGCTATACAGGACAGTTGTACATTCTAAAAAAAAATATTTTGGTAGCTGGTTAGTATGCTGTTGCATATGATTAGATGTTTTTTTACAATCTGCAATGTTTCTATTTCCAGCTTTAATAACTGAACAAGTAATTACATTATTGCCGCCAGCCAGCAGTCTAAATGGCAGCATTGCGACACCGTGTAAAGCCAGAGAGAAATATATACAGTTGAAGTCGGAAGTTTACATACACCTTAGCCAAATACATTTAAAAACTCAGTTTTTCACAATTCCTGACATTTAATCCTAGTAAAAATTCCCTGTTTTAGGTCAGTTAGGATCACCACTTTATTTTAAGAATGTGAAATGTCAGAATAATAGTAGAGAGATTAATTCCCAGTGGGTCAGAAGTTTACATACACTCAATTAGTATTTGGTAGCAATGCCTCTTTGTTTAACTTGGGTCAAACGTTTTGGGTAGCCTTCTCAAGCTTGAGATGGTATTGGCCAGGTGATGAGCGTTGCCTGGATTCCTCCAGACGTGACGCTTGGCATTCAGGTCAAAGTGTTCAATCTTGGTTTTGTCAGAAAAGTGAATCTTGTTTCTCATAGTCTGAGAGGCCTTTAGGTGCCTTTTTGGCAAACTTCAAGAGGGCTATCATGCCTTTTACTGAGCAATGGCTTCCGTCTGCCAACCTCAGGAAAGGCCTGATTGGTGGAGTGCTGCAGAGATGGTTGTCCTTCTGGAGGGTTCTCCCATCTCCACAGAGAAACTCTGTATCTCTGTCAGAGTGACCATTGTGTTCTTGGTCACCTGCCTGATCAATGCCCTTCTCCCCCGATTGCTCAGTTTGACCTAGCTCTAGGAAGAGTCTTGGTGGTTCCAAACTTGAAGGAGGCCACTGTGTTCTTGGTGACCTTCAATGTTGGAGACCTTTTTTATGTACCCTTTCCCAGATCTGTGCGTCGACCCAATCCCGTCTCGGCGTTTCTACCTTATGGCTTGGCTTTTGCTCTGACATGCAGTGTCAACCTTGGGACCGTATATAGACAGGTGTGTGCCTTTCCAAATCATGCCCACAGGTGGACTCCAATCAAGTTGTAGAAACATCTCAAGGATGATCAATGGAAACAGGATGCACCTGAGCTCAATTTCGAGTCTCATAGCAAAGGGTCTGAATACTCCATGTAAATAACGTTTTCTTTTTTAAAAATTTAATAATAAAACTGTTTTCACTTTGTCATTACGGGGTATTGTGTGTAGATTGTGAGGGGGGAAATTATTTGATCAATTTTAGAATACAGCTGTAACGTAACGAAATGTGGAAAAAGTCAAGGAGGTCTGAACACTATCCGAATGCACTGTATCTCTAAGGACCTTCTGCAGCCTGTTAAATTGGACTAATTATCCAGCAGCGCCACAATCCCTCTCATTAGCATATCTTTCGTTACCATCACAAACAGCTATTGATAAAGATGAAATGAAGGCTAGTCAATTGATGGGGTAACTCCCATAATTGTATTTTATTTTTAAATTACATTTAGAAATAGAAATACACATAGTTTCCAAAGCAAATGGATCCAAACGTTATACTTATCTACCTTTTTTAATGTTTGTTTTCTTTTTCTCTTTGAGTGGCAGCCCACAGAATTTGTATATTGTACCTGTAACCTTATACAAACAGAACCGCAGGCCTACATGTGTACTCAACCAGCCTTCTGCTCTTGTAGTCGTATTGGCCTGGCCATGGTCTCTCGAGCCCCAGACAAAAGCCTAGTCCAATCATGACGATACCAGAACAACGTACTCTGACACACAATAGGTCCTTTAATCACCACCTGCCTGTTCTGAATAGTTCATCTATCTGCATAGAGCAGCCAGCCTGCTATTGAGTTCTGGTAACTGATACACTATGTTAATGCAACGCTATGCCTCTCGTTGACAACCCCCATGCTAGGCCTGGACCTCCTCGCTCTTGTTATGCATCCCGAATGGCACCCTATTCCCTACACAGTAAAGTACTTTTGACCAGAGCCTTATGAGCCTTCGTCAAAAGTAGTGCACTATATAGGGAATATGGTGCCATTTGGTACGGAGACATTCACAACCATCATGCTTGGGTACATATTTATCATGTTTATTTTTGGATCAGCTGATAAGGACCTAGTCAGGGTTGCCATTCAGATGTCAACGGCTTAGTTGGCCTAGTAATTATTAGCCATAGGCCTAGTAATTATCCCTGTCTAAAGGCAAATCCGTCTGGGGATAGTCGGCCTAGAGAGGTTAAAGGGCCTGGAAGGATGTAGTGACCTCTGACCCATTGATACGTTCATGTTATTACTCCTTTAATGAGAGATATATAGTGCATTACATTTGACCAGGGTACATAGAGATCTGGTCAAAAGTAGAGCACTGTGTAGGGAAGAGGGTGCCCTTTTGGATAAAGACCTAGTATCAGCTAATAAGGTACTAGGGTTGCCATTCAGAAGTCATGGTAATAATACGGGGCCATGGTGCCAATGAAACCTGATATCCAGCTAGCTTTCCTATGAACATTGCCCGTGCAGCCTCTCCCTATCCCTGCCCCAGTCCATCAGGATGAGACGAGTTATTGTATGCACAATACTTTCGGATCAGGTGTCCTTCTCTTGAATTAAAACAATGTTTCAGGGGTCGTATTACAGATTCAGGGACTCCATTATAATAAAACTGTTGGCTTTGCTCCTCTGTATTGGTCTACGTTTTTTTTGTTATTAGGTCTGTAAATGCTGTTGGAGTTCAAACGAATGAATTACGCATTGCCCTGTAGGCCTGTATTTCCCGTTACATATACGCTTAATTATTTAACTGCAGTGTCACGCGATACCGTTACCGTATAGACATTGACTTGGCATAAATGATTCATTTGTCTTCATTGTTGGAGATACAGTATATCGACAACGGTTTCTGTCGACGACTAAACCGGCCGTAATGTATCTCGCAGTCAGTGTGAGCTGAACTCTCCTCTCTCTGCCTCCCTCCTGCTGCGTTCGTTATCTGTCACATTCACTCTGCACGGAGGTTCTCTCTCATTGAAGGGTCGGTTTAATTTCGCATAAAATCAGGTCAAAGAGACTTTGACACGCGATGGAGCGCCACACCGCTGCTTCGAAATGCACAACAAGCACACTTATCAGCTTTGTAGTTTTCTGTCATTACTGTACTTACAGATAATAATGTCATATAGGCTAAATGGGGACTCGTAGTTTGACTCTCATAGGGTTTACGGTCCACATGAGCTATTTCAAAAGTCAATTCGAATATAGGCCTGCATTCCTGACTAAAACGTGTACCTCAATCCACATGTTTAAAACATCAGTTTGAAAGGTGGCCTTGAACTATAAATATGTAGCCTTATCCTTACATTAAACAGCCTACTGGGATGACCCGTCCACATGCCTGGCTTAGCAAAGTTTAATTCTTAGACTAAGCCTCATCTCCTGCCATTATACACTATTCCTGTCGTTGAAAATAAAACATTTTAAAGAGGGCGCAAAGGAAAGATCATTTCAACAGAGATTCAGTAAAAACGTAACCTACTTCGTCATGCTGTCTCTCGTTGCGCTTTTCTCGCGCTCCACGCACGAAGGCAGTCTGGAGGATGTGAGGATTTGACCGACGAGTCGGTAGATGGTTTGGGTTCGTTCCTTCTTGTTTTGGGACATACTTTCGAGATTACAGAGGGATTGATGAATTCGTGTAAATAGTTCATATCACACTTTTCCCACGTAATTCAGATGCCTAGTCCCCGAAAGCTTGGCGCAATGTGGGGAGCGCATGTATTGGTCATTCCACAAAAAGAGTGCCAATATTAATTTTTTTAAACTAATGTTATATTAAATTAAGTACCCTTTAATATAGACCACATGGTGAATTCAATAAATGCTCGCCGAAGTGCCAAAATTTTGCATTTTAATACGTCCCTCCGTCAACCTTGTCATTTCTTTAACCTACTTCCCAACGTTTCTCCAAGTTTCACCATCATTGTAAAGCCCTCATTATTTTGTTGCTTTGACAATGTAATTTCTGAAGATTAATATTTATTTCACATGGTTAGCGGTTGAATTAAATATGGCTCTACTTTGAAGGTCAATCCTGTTAAATGAACTGAAGTCTCCTTTTAATATGGAGAAACTATTCCTTTAAAAAGATACAAGCTGGTGATCTGGGTCTAGACTTTTTTTTCTCCAATTGTCTGGTGTTTTGTGGTGGAATACTGAGCGGGTCTAAGCAGAACAGGTCAACCTGGTAGAGAGACAGGCTTGAAATGTTTTAACAATGACATTTTCGGGTTAACTTGCATTAAATTGCCACTCCCTGTTGCACACAACAAGCTTCCGTTCCCCCTGTCACAACGGGATTCATGGCTGATTTATAATGTCAACCCTGTTATGGTCAAACATGTTACTTTATTTGGCGCTGACCATACTTTTTGTTCTTCTTCTTTACCTCTTGAAATGGGAAAACGTGTTTTTTAAAATTAAGTTGAACATGTACTCTTTATGACAGAATGTAAAAATGACGTGAAATCAAACGTTTTGGACACTTCGCAAAGGGCACAGAAAGCTGGAATGACCCTTTTACAGCCGTTTAACGAATTGAAACTTTTTAATGCATGCATTTCGCTCCTCAACATGACGAGCTATGTGCAGCCTCATAATATGCCTCGACCTTCTCCACAAATCGTCTGTTTCAAATGCCATATTAACCTATAAATATAACCTATTTTGTGTTTTGCGTGGACACGTCGTCTAGTCCATGCGAAATAGTCCATGGGAAATGAATGTGACTCACTGTAATCATATCCAAAGATAAGCTTGTGAATAATTACAAATACACCCAACACGGTGTTATAAGCTATAGCCTAGGCTACTTGAGTTTTTTTATCCGCTACACTCAATACATTAAAGAACATAATATATACTTCAATTCTTACCTTTATTTATGTTGTATAGATCCAAACAATATCCCAATAATCCAAAACAAAGTCCCATATACAGCAACACGCTCTTTGGTTTTAGCACATCCAGTATAGGGTCGTGATGCTGGTGGTGATGATGAGGGGATGAGAAGGTTATTAACAGTGATGCGCGCAGCGCAGTAGCCTAGTGCTGAACAGAACAGCAGTGTCTCTCTATCCCTGACTCGAGCCTGTCTCTCTCTCTTTGTGAACGCGCTTATCCCAGGGCCGTTCGCTCTCCTCAGCGCAACTGATGGGCTCGTACTGGACTCTCACTCACTCTCACGTCCCGCCCTCTACTCACTCCCCAAAACACGCCATTTAAAGACGTAGAAAAGACGACTGAAAGGAGGGAAAGTTTGGCCCTCAGACCAAGAAAGCCTAATGTCAAAATCATCGTGCTGAGCTGTAGGAATGTTGTGTAGCCTATATGTTTTGAGTCGTTTTGTGGTCAATTGCCAGGCGTTGCCACTTTTTATTATAAGCCTAATTCCCCTACTAGGAGAGGCTACTAGTGCTGGCACTCTCAGGGATTGTGATTTTAAATAGCCATTGGGAAAGTGAAAGCTTGACTTGTTTTGCGGTTGTCATGCAATGACACGGTACTCTCTCGAATCTGAATGTAGTGACTCTGTCCATGGTGCTGAAGTGATAAACAGAGACTGGCAGCCTGAATGTTTCACGAGTCACGACTGCTGATGCATGACGTGTTTTAAGTGGCTTTATGAGTCACTTATGGTACATATTTGTTACCTTTGGTAGTCCTCCTTTTGACCTACATTACAATATGCTATTATTATCCAATGAAATGTGACGTTTGTCAAGGTAGGCCTAAGGTCATGCTATAATGATGCTGTTGCAGCCCTTTTACTTGGCAATGCAAGCTGATGGTTGTGCCCTGAAATGTGTCCTGGCCCTTATCAGTTCTATAGGGTAGCCATGTCTTGTAGGGCTGAGATCAAAGCTAATCTGGTGTAGTGACATATGAGGTAGGCCTATGTGGTTAAACAATGTACAGATATAATGATTAGATCAGTAACCATGTCTAATGAGAGAGGAGGGAGTGGGTGGGATGTAGGGAGGGGAGAGGGAGAGAGACAGTAACTCCCCTGAGAAATAATAGGATGGCATTTGGTAATAGCACGCACGGACACACACACACACACACACACATGCGCGCACGCACGCACGGACACACACACGCACGCACGCATGCACGCACACACACCCACACAGAGGCCTGGGCAGTGATGATATAAACATGGTCATAATGAGAAGCACTGTCCATGAGAGCACTATAGCCTCAAGAACCCACTCTCAGATATAACACTTGTATCTTCTCTTCCCTCATTAAAAATTGGACAAATCAATTACAGTACATTGAACAAACAGGTTTAAAGATCCTCCACCTGAACATTTCATGAGATGCAATGATTTCCTTGAACTGGAAGTTGAACTGCTCATTTTACTGTGAAAATGACGTAAATATTTTACACCATGAAAGAGCAGCAGGCTAGCCTAGTCATCCCTCATCACTGTAGCAATCCTAATCATTCTGGGATAATAACGTTTGAATTGAATTGGATTTGTTAGACTAGTGGTCTAGTACTCCTTCATCAGTCTGGAGGAGGGCAGTGACCCTTTCCCCTCAGTGACTTCTCCCCCACTGAGAATTATATGTGACGTGTGACATGTGACCTGGCTCAATGATCCAAGAGGTGACAGGTTGTCCTCCCCACTACACCGGAGGCTTCTGAGTCATGGCATTACACTTCCTGCTCTATTCATCCCCCTGTCTATTTCCTTCCTTATCTCTATCTCACTTTCTCTCGCTCTCTTTTTCTCTCTCTCACATGCTCTCACTCTCTCTCTCCAGTCCCTTTCTCTCTCTCTCTCTCGCTCTCTCTCTTTCACTCTCTCACTCTCTCTCTCTATCCCTCTTTTTCCCTCTCCTTCTACACCTCCTTTTTTGCATTATACAGTACTGTATTCCTGCTCTCTGCATTCCCGTCTCCTGTCTCCCTGTCCCTTTCTCTCTCTCCATCCCTATATTCCCTGTCCCTGTCCCTGTTCTACATAACTTTCTCATGCCGTCTCTAAATTCTTTCCCTTACAGAACCACATACATTATGAGAGTCGACAAATATCTTAAAGTTGTCAAACATCAGAAGCCTCTCTATGTCACTGTTGTGTTTACTGTACAGTACTTTCACATAAAGTGTAACAGGCAAAGACAGACACACTGTCTAATTACAGTAGTTTCAGTATGACTGTCCATGTTTCTGTTTCTGCAAAGGTATTTTTGAACCATGTGCCAAATATAGCTATCCCCCTATTCATAAAGAACACCGGTGCATAGAAGGGTCCCAAGTTTCTCAAACGTCACTTTTCGAAGTTATTCCAAACGTCACATTTCGAAGTTATTCCAAACGTCACATTTCGAAGTTATTCCAAACGTCACTTTTCGAAGTTATTCCAAACGTCACATTTCGAAGTTATTGCAAACGTCACTTTTCAAAGTTATTCCAAACGTCACATTTCGAAGTTATTCCAAACGTCATATTTCGAAGTTATTCCAAACGTCACATTTCGAAGTGTTTAAGGTTAAGTTATGAATTAACTCCACATTTTTTAAGGTTAGGGTTAAGTTTAGGCATTAACTCTGAATGGTTAAGGTTAAGGTTTGGGATAGACTTAAAACAAAAATATAAAAAATGCCTTTCTATCGCTGGATTTGAACATGCAACTTTTTGTTTTGAACCAGACAGAGGCAGATGCTTACACCCATCCGCCATCCCCGTCCACAACACCTTGTGGCCCGTTTCAACATCATCTCCTGACGTTCTCAGACATGGATGAACGTCGAATACTGACTTGTATCACGGGTGACCTGCCTGCTCCAACAGGATCACCATCTGCTCCCCTGCTATCTATTAACCATGAAGCCATGAGGGCCCTAATCATGCTGCATCATGCTTTACCACCTTCCCACTATACACAACACATGTTCCCTCATACACACACACACACATGCACACACACACACACACACACACACACACACACACACACACACACACACACACACACACACACACACACACACACACACACACACACACACACACACACACACACATACACACACGCAAGCCCCAGCTGCGTGCATTGTGTGTGTGCCTGCCATTGCATGTGTTACCTGCCACTTTTTGTGTGCATGCATATGTGTGTAAATGCTGCCCTGCCTCTGTTTGTGTGTGTGTGGATGTGTGTGTGTGTGTGTGTGTGTGTGTGTGTGTGTGTGTTGGCTGATGAGGCCATTAGGGGGTCAAAGTGATTACACTCCCAAGGATATCTATTAGAAACGAATTTGGCCAGCTGCTTCTGGTCAGTAAACAGACAACTGTCCTTTTAAATCAACACCCATTTATCTTCCCTAGTGTGTGTGAGGCATCCACTACTCCCATGGCAAAACCACAGATGCATACACGCATGCGCTTTCACTCACACACACACACACACACACACACACACACACACACACACACACACACACACACACACACACACACACACACACACACACACACACACACACACACACACACACACACACACACACACACACACACACTGAATCGAACTGATGGGTGCTAAGCAGGATGGATATTCAAATCAATGGAGCAGGAGGCTGTAGGTGGAGTGAAATAACATGCTGAAATACCAATGATGAGAGACTGATATTTCATCATAAATGTCATGCTAATGTAACCATCAAGCCCTGGGCAGGACATATCTGGAATGTTAGGGCCTTAGAGTGAGCAAAGTTAACGCTGCTTTGAGAAGGATATAGTGATACTGTAGGGGCCATATAGGGTTGTACAGTATACTTGTAGATAGCAGACCTGGGTTCAACTACTATTTGAAATCTTTCAAATACTTTTACCATTTTCTTCAGTCTGTTTGGAGTGCCAGATGGGTAGGATTTGTACTTTTCCAACTATTCTCTTTGGTTCCATTGCACCAGGCAAGCTCAATCAAGCTCAGGCAAAGTATTTGAAATTATTTCAAAAAGTATTTAAACCCAGGTGTGATAGACTGAAAAAGCAGAAAAAGCAGAAGGAGGTGAGAGAAGAAACTGCTTTTTCACTTCAATGGGTTTTCCACCATAATGAGGAGAATAACCTGTCAAGGAGGGTTTAGTCTGACGCAAACCGGAGCCTTAACACCTTCATCTCAGACCGCAGTCACACACACAAACATACACACACACACACACACAAACACACACATTCTCACCTTCATCTGAACGCAGAGAGTGTTCTGCACTCCTGGGCACCTGCGTGTTCTTCCACATCCCTCTCAGCCTGTATAGACAGTCCACTGACTCCTCACAGAGAGACAGAGAGAATACAGAGAAGTGTTGCATTCATCACCCTCTGATCCTGTGGTGTCATGCCTGGGGCTATCTATCTATCACAGGGTTCACCATCTGGCGGCCCGTGGGCCAAATTCAATGGTTTTGTTTGGCCCTCCAAGTTTTCTGTGCAACTGTTAGACAGAAACACCAGCAAATAAGATTGTGTTGTGTATAGTGGGAAGATGTTAGTTTTGGAAATCTATTCCAAACCATTCCCACGCATAATAGAGAGATATGTATTGAGTGTATTGAGTGTATTGAGTGTATTGAGTGTACCCCTTTTGTCCTCAGAACAGCCTCAATTCTTTGGGACTTGGACTCTACAAGGTGTCGAAAGTGTTCCGCAGGGCTGCTGGCCCATGTTGATTCAATGCTTCTCACAGTTGTGCCAAGTTGGCTGGATGTCCTTTGGGTGGTGGACCACCCAAAGGACATCCACTGTTGAGCATGAAAAGCCCAGCAGCGTTGCAGTTCTTGATACAAACCGGTGCGCCTGGCACCTACTGCCATACCCCGTTTAAAGGCACTTCAATCCGTTCTCTTGCCCATTCACCCTCTGAATGGCACACATACACAACCCATGTCTCAATTGTCTAAAGGTGTAAACATCCTTCTATAACCTGCATCCTCCCCTTCATCTACACTGATTGAAGTGGATTTAACAAGTGACATCAATAAAGAATAATAGCTTTAACCTGGATTCACCTGGTCAGTCTATCGCGTGGAAAGAGCAGGTGTCCTTATTGTTGTCTACACTCAGTGTATAATATGTGATCGTATACAAATGTAAGCAAGGTTTGAAATTATTATGTTTAAGTCCAATATTATATTTGTTTGGGCTTCTTGCGGTCAATGTGCAGTCCACAAATGATTTGTTATTATGTTCCGACCCCCTGATCATCCACTCAAGATAAAGCCTGTGGCTAAATCTAAAAAATATATATAAACGCAACATGCAACAATTTAAAAAATGTTACAGTCCATTTGAGGAAATCAGTCCATTTGAATCAATTCATTAGGCCCTAATCTATGGATTTCACATGACTGGGAATAAAGATATTCATCTGTCATTCACAGATACTTACAAAAACAAAAAAATCTAAAGAAATGGGCATCAGAATCTCATCACGGTATTTCTGTGGATTCAAATTGCCATCATAAAATGCAATTGTGCTCATTGTCCGGAGCTTATGCCTGCCCATACCATAACCACACCGCCACCATGGGGCACTCTGTTCACAATGTTGACATCAGCAAACCGCTCGCCCACACGACACCATACATGTGGTCTGCAGTTGTGAGGCCGGTTGGACGTACTGCCAAATTCTCTAAAACGACATTCAATTATCTGGCAACAGCTCTTCTGGACATTCCTGCAGTCAGCATGCCGCTCACTCCGTCAAAAATGGAGACATCTATGGCATTGTGTTGTGTGACAAAACCGCACATTTGAAAGTGGCCTTTTACTGCCCCCAGCACAAGGTGCACCTGTGTAATGATCATGCTTTTTAATCAGCTTCTTGATATCCCACACCTGTCAGGTGGATGGATTGTCTTGGCAAAGGAGAAATGCTCACTAATAGGGATGTAAACAAATTTGCGCACAGAATTTGGGAGAAATAAGCTTTTTGTGCGTATGGAACATTTCCGGTAACTTTTATTTCAGCTCATGAAGCATGGGACCAACACCTTACATGTTGTGCTTATCATTTGTTAAGTGTAGTTGATGATCCCTGATCTATCGGCTTTCAAACAGGACTCATGCCCATTGTGTAAGAACCGACGAGATGAGAAGCAGGTACAGGGAGAGAGCGTTTAATGAACGGACAAGTGATGGAACAGGAACAGCGTCAGAACAGGGGGAACAAAACGGCATGACGACAATAATGCTGAAGCTGGGAACAACCTCGGGAACAGACAGATATAGGGGAGGTAATGAAAGAGGGTGATTGAGGTCAGGTGAGTCCAATGAATTGCTGAAGCGCGTGACGGGGGAAACAGGTGTGCATAGTGATGGTGGCAGGAGTGCGTAGTGCTGGGCAGCCTGGCGCCCTCGAGCGCCAGGGAGGGAGAGCGGGAGCAGGCGTGACACATTGTAATGTTGAGTGGGCATTGAATGCAACATTGTAATGTTGAGCGGGCATTGAATGCAATGTTTGGTGTTCATGTTTTAAATTCAGAATGACAATCATTTTTTGCTCAAGACTTGACCAGGTAAAACTCTGGGCCCGACATAAGTATACTGTATACTGTATGGATAGAAAGGAGCCACCTCAGTTCCACGAGACTCTACTCCCCAGCCTTTCATCTTCCTATTCAACATGGGAAGTGACTCTCGTCACAGCTTTAACTAACACCGGGCTGTGAATACTGTGTCAGGCTTCCTGATGCCATGCAGTGTTTCAGTGTAGAGCTGCCCTGGGTCCAGACAGCATGGAGATGTTGGCCAAGGCACCTGTGCACCCGGACACCTGGCATGGCAAGTCGTGTGATACCTAAGTGCCTCAGACTTTGGCCTGATGATGGCAGGGAGATTGCAACTCAAACACGGAAGCACACATACATAGAAGTGTGCGTACGCACGTGGACTCGGAAGCAGAAATAATTCATAAGGGAAGGATGCACTCGTCTCCGCTCCTGTATTCACAGAAACACACTCCCAGATGCACAAATAGAAGAATGTGTATCAGCCATTGACTTGGGTTGTATAACCTTGACCCTCAGTTGACCTTGACACCCAGAGTGAATTCGGATACAGTTTGTTAGAAGGGTCATTGTCTTTAAAACGGGCTAAAAACAAAATGGTGGAAATTCCTCCATACCAAAAACACACTTCTAGAATTAAACTTCTGTTTCTCTGACCAGTCAGATTTCAGATAGTTTCAGTCTAGAACAGACAAACTCCATTTGTGTCTGACCAGTTAAGACCAGCTATTTTTTTAAAGCTTTATTTAACTAGGTAAGTCAGTTAAGAACAAATTGACTGCCTAGGAACAGTGGGTTAACTGCCTTGTTCAGGGGCAGAACAACAGATTTTTACCTTGTCAGCTCAGGGATTTTTATCTTGCAACCTTTCAGTCAGGTAGGGGCAGAAATACCAAGGAACACATCCCAAAAGGCCTCCTACTCCTACTTCATTCCACCTGCAGCCCAAGCATCTACTGTACACCACAGTCATTATCAGCACAATTGTTTTCTAGCAGAGGCAGCACTGCATTGTGATGCTGTCACAACTTCTAAGGACATTCCATGTGTGTGTGTGTGTGTGTGTGTTCTTCATTGTGATGTTGTCAGAATGTTGGGGGCCATTGTGTGTTTGTGGAGGAGAAAGCGAGAGAGAGAGAGTCATAGGGACAAGAATCAGATGGATGTATGGGTTTTGGTAGGACAGAAGGAAGAAAGAGAGAAGTGGGAGAAGATGGGAGCATGTTGCTTCCTGTCATGGGTCTTTTTGAAACAGGACAAGGACTCTGAAAGGCTTGTCAGATTAATTGAGGAAACAACATTCATTCAACCAGTGTGTGCCCAGTGGGAGGGTAAATTCCCATCAAACCAAAGCTCTGTACAATAGGCCTACATGACTCATTCCATTCCCTCTGTTGTTTCCTCAACAAAGAAAGGAAGCAGGGAAAGAGAAAACCAAAACACATAAATCAAGTGGACATTGCATTATGTTTTCACTGGTTGTGTCCCAAAGGGCTCTGGTCAAAAGTAGTGCACTTTGTAGGGAATTGTGGAATGCATACACTGTCTTCTACTAGTCCTTCTTTCTGGAGGAGTGCACTAGTAGAAAACGCTTCCCACTCTGATGTTTCTGTGAGATGGAGGGAACAGACATTTCATTGAAGTGGTCCTCCCTTGGTTTGGAATATTAGAAAACATAGAAAAGAACACTGGCTTGGTCTTCCCTCAAATGAGTCTTATATCAAATGCATAGAAAAGGGAACCAGCCAGGCAGGTAGCTATGGGAAGGACTGTGTTCTCCCTGTGTTCCTCCATGCTCCGGGAGAGAGACAGAAAGCACAACGCATGTGTGTGTGTGTGTCTGTGTGTGTGTGTGTCTGTGTGTCTGTGTGTGTGTGTCTGTGTCTGTGTGTGTGTGTGTGTGGGGGGGGTCATGCGTGTGTGCCAATGGGATAGACAGATCAGAGCTTTGCAAGCTCCTCTAATACACCCTCTCGTTAAGGATCACTTCATTCATATTCCACACCTTCCATCTGCAAGGCAATCACTCACTGACTGGCATGGTAATGGAAGGTACAGCAGTCACTTCGACCCGCACAGCACAGAGCCTACAGAGCACACACACACACACACTTGATTCCCTCGTTCCACTGACTGATGATTCCTCGATACGATAGCGCAGGGAGATGGCGAGAGGGATGAAAGAGGGCCGGATCGAGAGCGAGCGGTTCGCGACCGGCTAATGTTTTCTTTTGGATTTGAAATAGAGCTCCTGTAGGGTGATAGGAGATGGATCAATACATGCTGGGAGAGAAGGGGTTAGCAGTTAGCATTCAGATGGCTGACGGGGAGATTTCTCTTAAAACAAGAGACAGGAACTGTAGATACAGAGTTATGAGCTGGAGTCATTTATGAGAAAACCGACAGCAGGGACAATACACTGTATGGAATACTTTGTCAAATAGATAGCAAACGGAAAGCCTTGCAGAGCCCTCAGAGAGCAATAGATTATAGTTCATTTTTCGCTCAGCTGAATGTGTATCCTTCTTTTATAAACCAAGAGCATTTTGCATTTCTGTCATTTAGCAGACGCTGTTATCCAGAGCGACATACAATGAATTCATCTTAAGACAGATAGGCGAGACAACAACACATCACAATCGTATCAATTACATGTTCCTTTCTGTTGTGGTGGTAGGACCAAGAGACCAGAGGTGCTGGAATGGAGTGCTCGGGTTGGGATGTAGGGTTGACATAGCCTGAAGGGAAGGATGGGAAGTTCATCTTGCTGCTCCGTAGGCAAGCACCAGGTTTCTGAAGAGGATACGAGCTCTGACTGGAATCCGGTGGAGTGTGCGGAGGAGCGCGGTGACAAGGGACAACTTAGGAAGGTTGAAAACCAGGTGGGCTGCGGCATCCTGGGTAAGTTGCAGGGTTTGATGGCACAAGCGAGGAGCCCAGAAAACAGCTAGTTGCAGTAGTCCCGACGGGAGATAACAAGTGCCTGGATTAGGACCTGTGCTGCTTCCTGTGTGAGAAAAAGTCATACTCTACAGATGTTGTAGAGCAGGAACCTGCAGGAGCGAGTCACTGCTTTGATGTTGGCAGAGAAAGACAGGGTGTTGTCCAGGGTTACGCCACGATTCTTTGCTCTGTTTGCAAGGGGGAAACCGTGGAGTTGTCAACCGTGATTGAGAGGTCTTGGAGCGGGCAGGCCATCCCCGGGAGGAAGAGCAGCTCCATTTTGTCGAGGGTGAGGTGCTGGGCCAACACCAAGCTGACACGTCTGCCAGGCACACAGAGATGCATGTCACCACCCACAGTAGGTATCAGAAAGGGGGAAAGAGAATAGTAGTTGAGTGTCATCCGCATAGCAATGATAGGAGAGAGCATGTGAGGATATGACTGTGTGACTTGATGTAAAGAGAAGAGAGGAGAGGCCTGAGGGACACCAGTAGTGAAGGCATGTGGTCCAGACTCAGATCCTCTCCACGCCACCTGATAGGAGCGACCTGCCAGGTAGGATGCCATCCAGGAGTTTGCAGAGCCTGAGACGCCCAGTCCTGAGAGGCTGGAGAGGAGGATCTGATGGCTCACAGTGTCGAAGACAGCGGATAGATCTAGGAGGATGAGAACAGAGGAGAGAGAGTCATCTTTAGTAGAGCGGGTGAGCCCTGTGATACAGAGGAGACTGGTCTCAGTAACGTGAGCCGTCTTGAAGCCTGACTGGTTATGGCGTCAGCATGCTTCTGTTTGGCCCGCGCTTAAAAGATCTTGAAAACGAGAAAAATAAACGTCAATTGTCCTGTTTATCCATTTTGAGACGCCGTGGCCAGTGTTCACTTCCTCAAATTTGTTAGAATTAATGTAAAATAACTCAAGAAATCTGTCATTTAGTTGTTTTTGCCAAGGAGATCTTAGTCGCGCAATTTTAAATCTAACTAAGACATTTGGGTGCAGTATTTCTTAATGAAAAATGTGTAGGAAAGCGAATCATCTCTCGTGGAATGACAACAAAGCCTTTATTGAAAATTCCCTACTGTTGACCAATTACCGGCGGAGGGGCATAGACATCGACTCCGAACTTCAGCTTGCCTCCAGAAAAAAAATGGTGCCCCCAAACAGCTGAAAAAACCCTCACTGAAGTCCAAAACGAACAAAAACGTCACTAAATGTCATCATGATATATGCACAAGCTCTTCCGAACTATTTTGGCTGGGAAGCATGCAGACGCCTTTAGGGTCAAAAAGACAGTTCTGAGCGAGATAACGAGAGAGTTGGTCAGAGAGAGCAAGCTGTGTTTTGTAAGGAAAAAAAAGAAGGAATACCAATGTGGTAAACCGCGGGGAGTTTGAGTGCACAGAGATGGACACAGAGACAGGGAGGTTCTCGTCGGAAAACAAGCCTTTAACTGGGCAACGTAAAATGATTGTAACAACAAAATAACTTGATTTGGCTCGGTCCTTCTTCTGGGCCGCCTCCTCGTATTCGGTTCCGTGCCCCGGGAGCTTTATTCCTGTCTGTAGGCTCACTTCCTGCCTCTCTATTCTCCCCCGCAGTGTGCCACTGTGCTCCATATATTTGGCCTGCACGGCTGGTTGGCACTCTCTCCTAATTGGTTCCATCAGCGTCGCGGTTCCCAGCTCAGGTACTCCCAGCAGTGAGAGCCGACATTGTGCACATACCTCCCTTCTATCACCAACCCCCGGGGTAGACCTCCCAGGATACCACACAGGTCTGTCGTTTTTTGATGTCAAAGGTATCGAGCGTTGGTTTCTTGGGGAGGGGAGCGACTCTGGTCATCTTGAAGTCAGAGAGGACGCAGCCATTGGTTGAGTTGATGAGGGAGGTGTGGAATGGGAGAAGGTCTCCAGAGATGGTCTGGAGATGGGAGGAAGGGATGGGGTCAAGAAGGCAGGTTGTTGTTGCCTCCGGACATCACTAGTCACAGGATTCCATCTGGAGAGAAAGGGGAGAAAGAGGTTAAAGCGTAGGGTAGTTCTGTGCGAGTGGGATCAGTGGGCTGAGTGGGCTGAGTGGGATCAGTGGGCTGAGTGGGCTGAGTGGGCTGAGTGGGCCGAGTGGGATCAGTGGGCTGAGTGGGCTGAGTGGGCTGAGTAGGCTGAGTGGTATCAGTGGGCTGAGTGGGCTGAGTGGGCTGAGTGGGCTGAGTGGGATCAGTGGGATCAGTGGGCTGAGTGGGCTGAGTCGGATCAGTGGGCTGAGTGGGCTGAGTGGGCTGAGTGGGATCAGTGGGCTGAGTGGGCTGAGTGAACGAGGAGTGAATGTCGTCAACATTTTTTAAATGAAATGTCTTGAAATGTAATTCTAACCTGCTTAATTAAGTATATATTGTAGTTTATTTATGACAAAGGGAAACTAGCTATGTGTCCAGAAATCTGCTGGATCATAGCTATACAGTATATAAAGACCAACCCCCTGTTGTGAATCAGTCTTGTCCTTGTCATTCATTCCTCCAGACTGATTCAGATCTGCAACGTCCTTCACCTTTAGTCTCTAACTGACATTACCATTATCTGATTGGCTCTCCACTGGAGCTTCCTTCCACTTCTATTCCATCTGGCTAATGAAGATGCTATTGATCACACCAGACAGACGGACGGCCAGACTGATGGACAGATAGATGGCCTCGAAAAAATAGATGTTTGATCCAAATGTCGATCTCAATCTATCCATATAAATACAGGATACACATATCAAATACATTAATAAACGATACCCAACAATATTAAACGGAACTAAATATCAATGAAAACTGTGGTATGTCTGCAGAAGTATACCAATACTGTACAGTAATTCCTTCTTATTCCTTAAAGCTTGTTTTCTCCTCAAGGGAAAACAATATTACCCTCATTACTCATACATAAGTTATACTTAAACCCAAACTGCTTCTCCAATAGATTATTAAAAAAGGCTTATCCTCTGTTCAAAAATGGCCCTTTTGGCCTTTATTCAGAAAACAACTTCTCATTTCCGACTAATTGTAAATTAAATGATGTTTAAAGTATGGCCCTTTCTTAAAACAAGCCATACAAAGCTGGATACAATTTCAGTTTTATCCTCCTGAAAAGGTAGAACAAATATTACAACAAATGTTATGGTAAAAATCAAATACACTCAAAAAACATTCTTTGTGGATAAAAAAACTAAATGGTATTATATTTACTAATGATATTCTGAATAGAAACGGAGGAGTTATGTCACATACGCAGCTATCAAAAATATATGTGACGATTTCTGCTCAATCTAAATTTACAACCAACTGATTGAAGCACTACCACAAACATGGAGGAGGCAAGTGGAAAAGGGAGAAGGTAGGCAACTTGTTTGCCTGCCATATATTAAAGATACAAATTGGCTGAAAGGAACTGGCATAAATAGAAAAATATACCAGTTTCACCTGAGGACAAAAATATTGAGTGCTGCGCCATACAGGTTGCAAAATAAATGGGAGTTTTGATGTATCGATTCCGTGGCACATGGTTTATGAACTGGTACAAAAAACTACACTTGATTCAACACTTGGAGTTTTTATAAAGTTCTTGCCACCAACAGAATGCTATAGGGCATACAAAAATCTCAGCTCTGTAGATTTGCTGTGAAGAGACAGAATCAATAGATCATTTGTGGTTTGGTCCCCATGTAGCTTGTTTCTGGTCACAGGTTCAGGAATAGGTTAAAAAAAAATCACAACATGCACTTAAATTAACCTTACAAATAGCAGTGTTGGGGGATTTGGAAAGTCATAGTCAGTCAATAATATAATAATACTCTTAGGAAAGTTTTTCTTTAGCTCACAATCTGTGGATGCTATACGATCAGAAAGGTACAAATATTATGTAAAACATCACAATTTAAAAAATATATGGCACATGGAAACCAAATGCGGGTGGTCTATGGTGATAGGTGGGATGGGCTGAGAGAGGTGGGATTAAAGAGCTGAGGTCTATGGTGATAGGTGGGATGGGCTGAGAGAGGTGGGATTAAAGAGCTGAGGTCTATGGTGATAGGTGGGATGGGCTGAGAGAGGTGGGATTAAAGAGCTGAGGTCTATGGTGATAGGTGGGATGGGCTGAGAGAGGTGGGATTAAAGAGCTGAGGTCTATGGTGATAGGTGGGATGGGCTGGAGTGGCTGAGGGATGGGATTAAAGAGCTGAGGTCTATGGTGATAGGTGGGATGTGCTGAGAGTGGCTGAGGGGTGGGATTAAAGAGCTGAGGTCTATGGTGATAGGTGGGATGGGCTGAGAGTGGCTGAGGGATGGGATTAAAGAGCTGAGGTCTATGGTGATAGACGGGATTAAAGAGCTGAGGTCTATGGTGATAGGTGGGATGGGCTGAGAGTGGCTGAGGGGTGGGATTAAAGAGCTGAGGTCTATGGTGATAGGTGGGATGGGTTGAGAGTGGCTGAGGGGTGGGATTAAAGAGCTGAGGTCTATGGTGATAGGTGGGATGGGCTGAGAGTGGCTATGGGGTGGGATTAAAGAGCTGAGGTCTATGGTGATAGGTGGGATGGGCTGAGAGTGGCTGAGGGGTGGGATTAAAGAGCTGAGGTCTATGATGATAGGTGGGATGGGCTGAGAGTGGCTGAGGGTGGGATTAAAGAGCTGAGGTCTATGATGATAGGTGGGATGGGCTGAGAGTGGCTGAGGGGTGGGATTAAAGAGCTGATGTTTGGTAATGTATTATTGTTATGTTACTGCTTTATATAGTACCATGTATTGAAAATGTAAGTAAATGTAGCAGAAAAGCAGTAAAAACAAAAGAAGGTATTTGTCCTCCAAAGAGGGGGAGGGGTGAAAAACAAACACTAACCAGATAAATTGAACAGATAGACTTCTCCAGGGCCCTGACTGGCTGTATCTTCTAAATCAGTGGTTCCCAAACTTTTATAGTTCCGTACCCCTTCAACATTCAACCTACAGCTGCGTACCCCGTCTAGCACCAGGGTCAGCACACTCTCAAATGTTTTTTGCCATCATTGTAAACCTGCCACACACACACACGATACATGTATTATACATAAGAATGAGTGTGAGTTTGTCACAACACGGCTCGTGGGAAGTGATGAAGAGCTCTTATAGGACCAGGGTGTCACGGTCGTTAAAAGAAGAGGACCAAGGTGCAGCGTGGTAAACGCACATTTTAATAAACACTACAAAAACAAACCGTGAAGCTAAAGGCTATGTGCCATAAACAAAGTCAACTTCCCACAAAAACAGGTGGAAAAAAGGAATACCTAAGTATGGTTCTTAATCAGAGACAACGATAGACAGCTGTCCCCGATTGAGAACCCTACCCGGCCAAAACATAGAAATAGAAATAATAGAGTATAGAATACCCACCCCAACTCACACCCTGACCAAACCAAAATAGAGACATAAACAGGATGTCTAAAGTCAGGGCGTGACAGTACCCCCCTCCGAAGGTGCGGACTTCGGCCGCAAAACCTAAACCTATAGGGGAGGGTCTGGGTGGGCATCTATCCGCGGTGGCTGCTCAGGTGCTGGACGCAGACCCCGCTCCACCACTGGCGCACCCCACTTTGGTGTCACCTCTGGTGCAGGGACCGCCACATCTGTTGACTCATCCAGCTGTAACACATATAATTATCTGGCTTGTATGCGAAGCAGTAATTGTTTCAAAACATCTCCTGCCATGTCACTGATGTGTCGTGAAACAGTGTTGTTTGATGTTGGCATTGTCTGTGTATTTTTGGGGGACTTTCCTCCCAGCATTGTCCCAGCCATATCCGTGGAAGCAGGAAGAATCAAGTCCTCCACAATAGTATGGGGTTTGCCTGTCCTAGCCACTCAGCAGCTCACCATATAAGACGCTTCTAACCCCTTCTTATTAACGGTATCTGTTGCTTTTATACATGTCTTGCTACTCTAAAGTTGTTTTTACTTTCTCTCAAAAAACTCCCATAGCTTATTTTTCAAATTGTCATGTTTTGTTTCTAAATGTCTGCACAAGAGTGAAGGTTTCCCGTGAGAGAGTAACGGTTAATGTGATTGGATGTTAATTATTTGACTCGGCTACCTGTATTTGACATTGGGTTGTTATTTCACTGAAAACTAGATGGTTTAATTTTATTTGGGGCAGTGAAAAGAAGCTACTCAGGCGAGATAAAAAAAACTCACCCAAATGTATAGAATCACATTTTTATTTGGCGTGCCCCCGATGGCATTGAGCGTACCCCTGGGGGTTACCTGTTCTAAATGAACCGATTGGATTTCTCTCTCTTTGTTTCTTTATTTCTGTCCTTCCCTACCGCCTTCCCATCCCTCTCTGCCCTCCGTATTTAAACCCCATCAGATCAGTGATCCAGGACTTCTCTGGCTGGGTCTTTCTAGCTGAGGCTCAGTAAATCAGGGCTGAAGTGGGGCTGATCTTCTGGGAGTGCTGTGCAATAGGGGACTATAGAGGAATGATGCAGGATCCTCTTGATCCTAGCTGCTGTGGGAAATGGGAACACAGTTTTCCCTGAGCTACCACTTCCTAAGGCTCTGGGAGAGAGGGTAAGGGAGAGAGAAAAGGCAGAGAGAGGGATAGAGAGAGAGAAGGAGAGAGAGGTGTTGGAGAGAGAAGGAGAGAGAGAAGGAGAGAGAGAGAGTGGAGAGAGAGGGAGGAAGGGATGGGAGAAAGGGAAGGAGGGAGGTACTCTATTAAAAGAGAGAGAGAGCAAGAGAGGGAGGGAGGGAAGCAGGTACTCTTTATTAAGAGAGAGAGAGAGAGAGAGAGGAAGAGAGAGGAAGAGAATGGATGAGTGACAGAGACTTTTTACTTTTTCTCTTACTTTAATCAGACACCCTTGTGACTAAGTAGTCCATTACCTCTTGCACAAAAAAAGGTTTCTTAAAGTCAGGAACAGTTTCACTCTAAAAAAGTACAATTAATAGTAAATAAATAGATAAATACAATGACAGGTTAAAATCAGGCTAAGAGCTAAAAGGCTATGCTCTCCTCTATCGTTGCTTCCCACAAACACATATACATACACCTGTATTCAATCAACTTAAATTGGTGGGAGGGGCCTAGAATTACACAGTTATCCAATCCTGATTCTACACACACGTTGCTCACTGAAAAAGAGTGCCACCAACTGACACTAGGTACAACTGTGCCAGTGCCCCGGGTTAGAAGATGTAAATGACCGGACGGAGACAGGGATACAATTCACACTTTATTACCACACACCAAACAGGAAGAGGAGACTGTCAGGGGTATTCAAACCTTGGGGAGGTACTGCAGGGGGTCCGCAAAAATATACAGCACCATTCAAAAGTTTGGACACACCTACTCATTCAACAGGTTTTCTTAATTTTTACTCTTTTCTACATTGTAGAACAACAGTGAAGACATCAAAATGATGAAATAACACATATGGAATCATGTAGTAACCAAAAAACTGCTTTCACACTCTTGGCATTCTGTCAACCAGCTTGATGAGGAATGTTTTTACAACAATCTTGAAGGAGTTCCCACGTATGCTGAGCACTTGTTGTTTGCTTTTCCTTTACGCTGAGGTCCAACTCATCCTAAACCATCTCAATTGGGTTGAGGTCGGGTGATTGTGGAGGCCAGGTCATCTGATGCAGCACTCAATCACTCTCCTTCTTAGTCAAATAGCCCTTACACAGCCTGGAGGTGTATTTTGGGTCATTGTCCTGTTGAAAAACAAATGACTGTCCCACTAAACGCAAACCAGATGCGATGGCGTATCGCTGCAGAATTCTGTGGTAGCCATGCTGGTTAGTGTGCCTTGAATTCTAAATAAATCCCTGACAGTGTCACCAGCAAAGCACCCCCACACCATCACACCTCCTCCTTCACGGTGTCTAAAGCAGATGTAACTCTGGGTTTTCCTTTCCTGTGGTGCTCCTCATGAGAGTCAGTTTCATCATAGCGTTTGATGGTTTTTGCGACTGCACTTGAAGAAACTTTCAAAGTTCTTGAAATTTTCCGGATTGACTGACCTTCATGTCTTAAAGTAATAATGGACTGTCATTTCTCTTTGATTATTTGAGCTGTTCTTGCCATAATATAGACTTGGTATTTTACTAAATAGGGCTATCTTCTGTATACAACCCCTACCTTGTCACAACACAACTGATTGGCTCAAACACATTAAGAAAGAAAGAAATTCCACACGTGAACTTTTAACAAGGCACACTTGTTAATTGAAATGCATTCCAGGTGACTACCTCATGAAACTGGTTGAGAGAATGCCAAGAGTGTGCAAAGCTGTCATCGAGGCAAAGGGTGGCTACATTGATGAATCTCAAATATAAAATGCATTTTGATTTGTGTAATACTTTTTTGGTTACTACATGATTCCATATGTAATATTTCAAAGCTTTGATGTCTTCACTATTATTCTATAATTACACTTACTGGAGCATCTGACAAAAGCACCCACAAATAGGCTACCAGTGCAGCTGGCTGCTAGTAAGATTTCTTGACATTTTTGCCCACACATGGCTAACTTTTTTTTAACCAGCTTAAAAGCTGCTCTTAGCGAAAATGTGTTTTAAGCAGTGGAGGCTCCTGCGAGGAGGAAGGGGACGACCAAATTGTAAAACATGAAAAAAGTTCTCAGTTTTAGGTTAAATAATAACAAATATATTCACGTCACCACATAATTTATGAAAACACACTGTTTTGCAATGAAGTTCTAGAGTAGCCTCAACAGCACTCTGTAGGGTATCACTATGGTGTAGCCAGAGGACAGCGATACATTGAATTCAATACAAAACCTGTAGGCGCATTGTTCTCACCCTCTTCCATAGACTTGCAGTAATTATGACAACCTATCATAACTTTTGTAGCATGAACAGTTTTGAACAAATTAATTTCTTCCAAAATTAAGGAAAAGCAAGCTCCCTTACTTAGCTAGCAAATGCCGCTAAATAGTTTAGCCTACTTTAGCCTAAATAGTTTAGCCTAGTTTAGCCTAAACCCTGCTCAAACAGAGGGATGCTATGTTAGCTAGCTGGCTATGACTATCCAGCACAACACTGAAACTCTTCCAAGTCAAGGCAAGCTTTTGGTTTTACAAATTTCTTGCCCTCGGGGCCCGCCTGTGTAAGTGCTAAACTGCTTATTGACACTGTAAGGTTACTGCATGATTGTAGCGGGTTTACTTACGCGTTAGTTCTATTAGCTATGTTGACTATGACATTACTTTAGCTAATATGGTGACAACAGTGTAGGCTGTGTGTAGTGGTTATGATATTGATTGGCTTGGAAAGGTTTGTTCGCCTGGTCACATACAGCTGATGTGTTGTGCATTGAAGTCCACAAACGAAGGGAAAAGGTAAGAGAAGGAAAGCGCATAGATGTGAGAAGGAGTACAACATGGCTGCTCTGAACTGTGTTTATGTGTGATCAGGGGTGTATTAATTCCGCCGATTCGGTTGAAAAACATTTCTTAAATGGAAGCAAATAGAACGAAAAGGTGATAAACACACCTGAGTTTGTCTAATAGAAACTCTCGTTTGCAACTGTTGGACTAATGATTACACCCTAGATCAGCTAGATGCAGGCAAGAGTGTGCAAGGCGGTATGGAATGTGTCACTGTCTGTCCATGTGTCACTGTCTGTCACTTCAAATGTTTCTCTTGACCTGTGTGCACCTACGTTGTAAACCTTCATTCATAGGCTAGGTTGTAGCAACCTCATGATGGGTATAGGGATGTTTAGAGTATCATGTAGTAGCCTAAACCTATCGATGTTACATTGAACTGGGTGAATGGAATATGAATGACAGTCATCCAATATGCTGTAATAGAAATAAGGCCCTGTTCATAAAAATTAAAAATAATCTTCCCTCATCTTAAACGGCACCGATCGCCACTGCTTTGGAGTTATCTTTCTTGCTAATAGGATGTTAGAGTTTACACATCCTCTTGCAATAATAATGTTCGGAGGTCAAATAATGAAAAACTATCTGCCAAATCTATTCATTTTAAAATGTTGATTTCTTCTCCTTGCCATTATCGTTCGCCTGATGGTAAGACAAGATGTGAATTTATTTATTTATCCCTGAGCACGAAAAGGTTCAAGACCTCTGGTGTAAGTGATAGTGATTTTTTGTAATGGAACAGAAGAAACAGGGAATATATATTACAACAGAGTAACAGCAGTGTTAGCTATACTGTACATTAGTACTAGCAGTGATGTAATATATACAAAGCAACAATGGCATAGCAATGGGCTACAACACAGTAGTAATGCTAGCATGCTAGAAGTATTGGCTGGTAATAGGCATCCTCAAGCTATAGGTAATAGCGTACGGTAGTATGTACTGTATAGGCAAGTTAGCAATAGGGCTAGCGCCTAGGTGTTAGCATGCTATGTGGCCAACAATCTTAGTACGTCAACAAAGGTCAACTTAGTTGTGGCCAGAAAATGACTCTCGATGTGATGACTTCACTGGTCAGCCATCTTGAGTGAGTAGTAAGCAATGACTAGCTGGTAGCCATCTAGACCCATAAAGAGTGATGGGGAGAGATTTTTCCTCCTGGCCTGAACATGTAAAATACTGATGATCTATGCCAAAAGGGCCAGAGAAACACAATGCGTAATAGGCATGAAATACCAGCATGCTAGCATCAATAAGGCATGTACAGTAAAAGCATGCAGTTATGTAGTAACATGGAGCTTATAACGTACAGACAAAATATACAGTATTTTAGTGAGGATGCACCATCATTCTCACACTCCTCGTAACACTAAACAACACCACATTACCATTACGAAATATGATCAACAGTCTCAGTTATTACATAAAATTGACACCCCGCCCCGACTCAACCCTAGCCAACAAGATATTGGTGGTGATTCGGCTGTCCCCATAGAAGAACCCTTTTTGGTTCAAGGTAGAACCCTTTTGGGATCTATGTAGAGCCCTCTGTGGAAAGGGTTCTTTATGGAACCCAAAATGATTATTCAAAGGGTTCACCTATGGGTACAGCTGAAGAACCATTTTAAGTTCTAGCTAGTCCTTTTTTCCCACGAGTGCAGAGGGTGAGAAAGAGAGAGAGAGAGGGAGCGACAGGGATACAGGACGGAGAGAGAGAGACGCTGGCTGCTTCTCGGCTGAGCTTGTAATTGATTGGGCCTCCTAATCCCTGTCGGATTGACTGAGGAGAGGAGAGTGCAGTGATTGAAGCGTTCCCCTGCGAGACGCGTGGCGGCACAGAGGTCATTTAAATTGAATGCGAATCAGTCACTGGCTGGATCCGTCATTATTTTATCTACATATATTTGTTTCCGCAATAGCTCTGTTTTTTCCTCTTTGCTCCATAGTATTCACTGGCGCACCCCTCCCTTTCCACATAACAGTTTAAAACAGCTAACTTTCTCTGGCAGAAGAGGTGAATCTCCATGAATATCCATGTTCAGAGTGACTATGGGCCTCTTGACATTATGAGGTTAAGCACAAAAGGAACAGTGATTCAGGCTTAGCTCTGGACTAATATTGGAATGCGACCATGAAAGACATTTTTAATCTGCTCCCGCAAAATCACATTAACTTCCCTCTGGTATGTTCTCCACACTAACAGAACTGACCGAGTCCCAGAACATTTTAATGGGGAAACTTTCACTCTTGAAAATATTTTGCAGATGGAAAAAAGTGAAAAAAATTATAATTTTTGTTTCCTTGGCGGCTAATCCATGTAATTTTTTAAATGGAGTCAGAATCGCACAACTTGGACATGGCAGCATGTAGGAAGAAAAACGTGTCTGACTAGAACAGATACTATGGCATGACATTTATGTCGCATTCCAGCCAGAAACAATGACAGAGAGAGTGAGAGAGAAAGAAAGAAAGAATGAAAGAGAGAGAGAGAGAGAGAGAGAGAGAGAGAACACAGTAACAGAAAGAGAAACAGAGAGAAAGTAGTCACTATCTTTCAGTCTGCCAGGAAATCCAAATTAGTCCTCTCCTGGAATGTGAAGGGAAGCAGCCAGGAAAGATGGTGGAAAACTAATGATTGGTGTTGAACCTCTAAGGCGGCATCCCAAATAGCACCCTATTCCCTACATAGTGCAATAACTTGGGAAGGGACTATACTGTTGGGATCTAGTAATGGGCCCTCGTCAAAAGTAGTGAACTAGATTGGGAATAGTGTGCCATTTGGGAGAAAATGATAGGCTCTATTTTTATACTAGTCAGGGCTACAGGGCCATGACATACAGGGGACCTGAGCTACCATTTTGCTACCATGTATCAAATCAAATCAAATCAAATTTATTTATATAGCCCTTTCGTACATCAGCTGATATCTCAAAGTGCTGTACAGAAACCCAGCCTAAAACCCCAAACAGCAAGCAATGCAGGTGTAGAAGCACGGTGGCTAGGAAAAACTCCCTAGAAAGGCCAAAACCTAGGAAGAAACCTAGAGAGGAACCAGGCTATGTGGGGTGGCCAGTCCTCTTCTGGCTGTGCCGGGTGGAGATTATAACAGAACATGGCCAAGATGTTCAAATGTTCATAAATGATCAGCATGTTCGAATAATAAGAAGGCAGAACAGTTGAAACTGGAGCAGCAGCACGGCCAGGTGGACTGGGGACAGCAAGGAGTCATCATGTCAGGTAATCCTGGGGCATGGTACTAGGGCTCAGGTCATCCGAGAGAGAGAAGGAGAGAATTAGAGAACGCACACTTAGATTCACACAGGACACCGAATAGGACAGGAGAAGTACTCCAGATATAACAAACTGACCCTAGCCCCCCGACACATAAACTACTGCAGCATAAATACTGGAGGCTGAGACAGGAGGGGTCAGGAGACACTGTGGACCCATCCGAGGACACCCCCGGACAGGGCCAAACAGGAAGGATATAACCCCACCCACTTTGCCAAAGCACAGCCCCCACACCACTAGAGGGATATCTTCAACCACCAACTTACCATCCTGAGACAGGGCCGAGTATAGCCCACAAAGATCTCCGCCATGGCACAACCCAAGGGGGGGCGCCAACCCAGACAGGATGACCACATCAGTGAATCAACCCACTCAGGTGACGCACCCCTTCCAGAGACGGCATGAGAGAGCCCCAGTAAATCGTATCAATCGTGTAAATTGTATTTTTTTATTGAAAATACAATGAAATATTATTAACCAAAAAATTCTACTATTACAAATACATTACAAAGGCACATAGCTGCAGCAGTAGTAGTAGTAATCCTAGTTGTAGTAGTAATAGAAGTAGAAGTAGTAGCAGTAGCAGAAGCAGTAGTAGTAATATGATTGCTCTAGTATCTCCAGTAATGGTACATGATTGGACCAGCAGATACGGTGGTATGATGGTGATAACAGCAGTCCTGTTCCTAGCAGTGACAGTCTGCTCACGCAATTCCAAAATAGAACAAAAGCAGATAAGACTGTAATCTCAATAATGGGCAGAAATGGTTTTTCAGTCCCCATGGAAACGGATGAGGGTCAGCCGGTAAGCCTAATTGTCCCGGAGTGATCCCCTCGACCAACAAAATGGTAGACAAATTGCTCTCCAAATGCTCTGCTTCTCTCACTACCTCTCTGACCAGGGTTTCAAATACTATCTGGAATATTTTCAAATACTTAAACTTGGCTTGATTGAGCTTGCCTGATGCAATGGAACCAATAGAAAAGTCACAAAAGAGCCTCCCAGTCCATCTGGCACTCCAGGCAAACCCAGGTCTGCTTCGCTCAAATGCCATCATTTTATTTATTTTTTATTTCACCTTTATTTAACCAGGTAGGCCAGTTGAGAACAAGTTCTCATTTACAACTGCGACCTGGCCAAGATAAAGCAAAGCAGTTGGAAACATACAACGACACAGAGTTACACATGGAGTAAAACAAACATACAGTCAATAATACAGTGGAAACAAGTCTATATACGATGTGAGCAAATGAGGTGAGATAAGGGAGGTAAAGGCAAAAAAAGGCCATGGTGGCGAAGTAAATACAATGTAGCAAGTAAAACACTGGAATGGTTGATTTGCAGTGGAAGAATATGCAAAGTAGAATGGGGTGCAAAGGAGCAAAATAAATAAATAAAATACAATAAATATAGTAGGGAAAGAGGTAGTTGTTTGGGCTAAATTATAGGTGGGCTATGTACAGGTGCAGTAATCTGTGAGCTGCTCTGACAGCTGCTCTGACATCATCACAACATATATAGTACATGACATGACAAACACAACACTATAGGAGGTGGAGCAGAATACTGAATATCTAAATGATGAAATACGGTAGATTATCATCATTGTTTCACGTTAGGTGGCGTCACTCCTACGCAACGCTAGTCCCTCAACTGACGTCAGTGCCGTCATCTGACTTAAGACGGTGAGGATAATAGCCTAGTTCATGTATTACCAAAGGACATGAGTTTAGTGTCCAGGAAGTTGCTGAATCATGCCTACACTGCAAATACAATAAACATTTATGTTGTCCTGTGAATCAGTCTTGTCCTCCTCCAGACAATCCGTAAACTGCTCTACTCATTCTACCTCATCATCGCCGCTTTCAGTTTAAATGACAACACAGCTACGCCATAAGAGGTTGGTGTTTATAAATCCTCATAACAGGTAACGGAAACATCTGGGAGGGAGTAAAACAGCTGAATGATGTTTCCAAACATCCTATGAAATGAAAGCTTGATAATTCAAAGCACAAAAAAGACATTGGGGTATGATAGAAGAACCAAAGCAGTCAGGCGGACAGGGGAAGGTTTGTTTTCATAAAGAAATCAAGATTTCCAGTTACAATAGCAGTCAAAGGTTTAGACACACCTACTCAGTTATTCTTATTTATTTTTTTTTAATTCTACATTGTAGAATAATAGTGAAGACATCAAAACTATGAATTAACACATATGGAATCATGTAGTAACCAAAAAAAGTGTTAAACCAATCAAAATATATTACCCTTGGCCACCCTTTGCCTTGATGACAGCTTTGCACAGTCTTGGCATACTCTCAACCAGCTTCATGAGGTAGTCACCCGGAATGCATTTCAATTAACAGTTGTGCCTTGTTAAAGTTAACTTGTGGAATTTCTTTCCTTCATAATGTTTTTGAGCCAATCATTTGTGTTGTGTTAAGGTAGGGGTGGTACACAGAAGCTAGCCCTATTTGGTAAAAGACCAAGTCCATATTATGGCAAGAACAGCTCAAATAAGCAAAGAGAAATGACAGTCCTTCATTACTTTACATTTTCCGGATTGACTGCCCTTCAAGAAAGTATCTTCAAGTGCAGTCGCAAAAACCATCAAGTGCTATGATGAAACTGGCTCTCATGAGGACCGCCACAGGAAAGGAAAACCCAGAGTTACCTCTGCTGCAGAGGATAAGTTCATTAGAGTTACCAGCCTCAGAAATTGCAGCCAAATAAATGCTTCACGGAGTTCAAGTAACAGACACTTCTCAACATCAACTGTTCAGAGGAGATTGCGTGAATCAGGCCTTCATGGTCGAATTGCTGCAAAGAAAACACAACGAAAGGACACCAATAATAAGAAGAGGCTTACTTGGGCAAAGAAACATGAGCAAGGGACATTAGACTTTTGGAAATCTGTCCTTTGGCCTGATGAGTCCAACTTTGAGATTTTTGGTTCAAACCACCATGTCTTTGTGAGACGCAGAGTGAACGGATGATCTCCGCATGTATGGTTCCCATCTAGAAGCATGGAGGACGAGGTGTGATGGTGTGGGGGTGCTTTGATGGTGGCACTGTCAGTGACACTTAACCAGCATGGCTACCACAGCATTCTGCAGCGATATGCCATCCCATCTGTTTTGCGCTTACTGGGACTATCATTTGTTTTTCAACAAGACAATGACCCAACACACCTCCAGGCTGTGTAAGGGCTATTTGACCAAGAAGGAGAGTGATTGAGTGCTGCATCAGCTGACCTGGCCTCCACAATCACCCAACCTCAACCCAATTGAGATGGTTTGGGATAAGTTGGATCACAGAGTGAAGGAAAATCAGCCAACAAGTGCTCAGCATATGTGGGAACTCCTTCAAGACTGTTGGAAAATTATTCCAGGTGAAGTTGGTTGAGAGAATGCTAAGCGTGTGCAAAGCTGTCATCAAGGCAAAGGGTGGCTACTTTGAAGAATCTAAAATCTAAAATATATTACTTGTGATGTGTCTGTTTCTCAAACTAGACACTGTAATGTACTTGTCCTCTTGCTCAGTTATGCACCGGGTCTCCCACTCCTCTTTCTATTCTGGTTAGAGTGTTTGCGCTGTTCTGTGAAGGGAGTAGTACACAGTGTTGTACGAGATCTTCATTTTTTAAGGCAATTTCTCGCATGGAATAGCCTTCATTTCTCAGAACAAGAATAGACTGACGACTTTCAGAAGAAAGGTCTTTGTGTCTGGACATTTTGAGGCGATAATCTAACCCACAAATGCTGATGCTCCAGATACTCAACTAGTCTAAAGAAGGCCAGTTGTATTGCTTCTTTAACCAGGACAACAGTTTTCAGCTGTGCTAACATAATTGCTAAGGGTTTTCTAATGATCAGTTAGCCATTTAAAATTATAAACTTGGATTAGCTAACAACGTGCCATTGGAACACTGAACACTTATATTTATATTTGTGTATGGGAAGATGGAAGCCACTTTGTCATGGAAGCCATTTTGTCATATATATATATATATATACACTCAAAATATCATATGAATGTAACAATTTCACTGAGGTAAATATTTACAGTGCATTTGGAAAGTATTATTTTTACACATTTTGTTACATTACAGCCTTATTCAAAAATGGCTCATTTAATTAACTTTTTTTTTTTTTTTACGTATTATTTATAAGTATTCATACCCTTTGCAATGAGACTCGAAATTGAGCTTAGGTGCGTCCTGTTTCCATTAATTATCCTTGAGATGTTTCTACAACTTGATTGGAGTCCACCAGTGGTAAATTCAAATGATTGGACATGATTTGGAAAGGCACACACCTGTCTATATAAGGTCCCTGTTACAACTTCTAACAATGGTGAGTGGAGGAGTCAAGCGCAAAGAGCAGGTAATTCAGTTCGTGGATATTTTATTCGATAGACTGTGGAGCCACGACATGCAAAACACCAGGGCGCATGAAACAACCCGTCCCAAAATACAACGGAATAAAACTGTCCGGAAAAATACTGATAACACTCATACACCAGATAACAGAAAACAAGCCCGCACAAATACCCATCGGGCCTAGTGCCCTTAAATAGCCTACAAACAAACACTAACTCAAAACAGGTGTACCCAATTACCCAATAAACAGAAACAAACGGAAAGGGAATCGATGGCAGCTAATAGGCCGGCGACGACGACCGCCGAGCGCCGCCCGAACAGGAAGAGGCACCATCTTCGGCGAGATTCGTGACAGTCCCACAGTTGACGGTATATATCAGAGCACAAACCAAGCCATGAGGTCGAAGGAATTGTCCATAGAGCTCTGAGACAGGTTTGTGTCGGGGAACAGATCTGGGGAAGGCTACCAAAACATGTATGCAGCAACGAAGGTCCCCAAGAACACAGTGGCCTCCATCATTCTTAAATGGAAGAAGCTTAGAACCACCAATACACTTCCTAGAGCTGACCCCCGGCCAAACTGAGCAATCGGGGGAGAAGGGCCTTGGTCAGGGAGGTGACCAAGAACCTGATGGTCACTCTGACAGTTCCTCTGTGGAGATGGGAGAACCTTCCAGTAGGACAACCATCTCTACAGCACTCTATCAATCAGAGGAGTGGCCAGGTGGAAGCCACTCCTCAGTAAAAGGCACATGACAACCCACTTGGAGTTTGCCAAAAGGCACCTAAAGGACTCTCAGAGCATGAGAAACAAGATTCTCTGGTCTGATGAAACCAATATTGAACTCTTTGGCCTGCGACACACACACACACTATCTGACACAGTTTCTCAGATTACTGATATCTGCCAGCTCTCACTCCTTTATATCAATCCTTTCTACTATGTATAGATCAACTAATTGAAGGAAAAATAATTCAAAGCAACAGTGGACCAATCGATATGAATCCCACCCTACCAAAAGGTGTTGGCCCTTTGAAGTGTGACCAAACAGTAGCATAGAGCAGCAGCAGTGTGTATGTGTGTGTGTGTGTGTGTGTGTGTGTGTGTGTGTGTGTGTGTGTGTGTGTGTGTGTGTGTGTGTGTGTGTGTGTGTGTGTGTGTGCGGTTGTGTCTTTTGTGTATGTGTGTACAACATGTACAGCAGCAGCAGTATCTGTCGTTCTGTAAGGAGCTAGCGCTAGCCTCAGGGGGGTGGGCCTAAAGACTCAGCACTCTAACGTCCATCAATAGCTTTCTGTATAATACCCTCCTCCCATAGCAGTGCACTCAATATGATGTTTCCAGGAAGCTGAAATTAATGAGCAGCACCCATTGATTCCATTGTGGGTTTTGGGTTGACAGGAGATAGTAGACAAATTTGTGTTTAACGTTATGTCACTATGAGCAGTGTAGTGGTTACAGTGAGCCAATGATGACCCGTTGTGGTCTGAGATGGCTGCAATAAGTGCAGGTTTTTGGTTCCAGCCCAGCCCTAAGAAACCTGATGTAACTAATGATGATCTTGATTGAAGAAGTGAGTTGATTTTCAAAATGATACAATCAGTGTTGGCGCTGGGCTGGAACTAAAGCCTGTATGCTCAGCAGCCCTGCCAGGCAACAGGCCATCCCAGTGTTAGAGGGGTTTGACTGATCCCCCTACTGAGGTTTGATCCCCATCAGTGGGATCAGTGGTCATAGTTGGTGGCCCCAGTACTTAACCAGGCTTATTGCATTGACCCAAATACTACATGATGCAAATTGGGCCAAATACCAGTCATGGATCATCTGGTGATCCATGACTATCCAACAACAAGATCGTAGACCAACACCATCTGCTTCACCAAGCATTACACTTCTACACTTGATCGTTCACCAACTAACTGTCATGTGACCTACACAGACAGACACACAAAGACAAAAAAAATATTTTCAGTTTGTTACACTCATTTCACTACTGTGTGACTCTGTGTCAAGAAAATGCAGTGGCAGCCAATTGTGCCTTACTGGAAAGCAGTGGAGTGTGTGTGTGTGTGTGTCCTACTGTACATCTGGGGACCCCCATGGGGTAGCCAATGCCCTGTCTGTCTGTAAGCTCCTTTACTGGGAGATAACCCAGTGAGTAGATTAGTGGGGGTTTGGGCGGGTTACATTTTCTTTCCTTTTAAGATCACACACACACACACACACACACACACACACACACACACACACACACACACACACACACACACACACACACACACACACACACACACACACACACACCCTGGATTTCCAGTAATGGTGTCTCTAAGTCTGGCCGTGAGGAAGAAGAGATTAATCAGGAGGTGTATTGACCACTATCCAGAAGCCACGGAGAGATGCAGAGATACACTACATGGCCGAAAGTATGTAGACACCTGCTTGTCGAACATCTCATTCCAAAATCACGGGCATTATCACCAGCATTAATCCCCCCTTTGCACCCTTAACACCCTCCACCGTTCTGGGAAAGGTTTTCCGCTAGATTTTGAAACATTGCTGCTGGGATTTGCTTCCATTCAGCCACAAGAACATTAGTGAGGTCGGACACTAATGTTGGGCGATTAGGCCTGGCTAACAGTCGGCGTTCCAATTCATCCCAAAGGTGTCCGATTTGGTTGAAGTCAGGGCTCTGTGCAGGCCAGTCAAGTTCTTCTACACCAATCTCGACAAACCATTTCTGTATGGACCTCGCCTTGTGCACTGGGGCATTGTCATACTGAAACAGGAAAGGGCATTCTCTAAACTGTTGCCAGAAAGTTGTTGGCAAAGAATCGTCTAGAATGTCAATGTATGCTGTAATGTTAAGATTTCCCTTCACTGGAACTATCATGAAAAATAGCCCCAGACAATTATTCATCCTCCACCAAACTCTACAGTTGGCACTATGCATTGGGGCAGGTAGCGTTCTCCTGGCATCCGCCAAACCCAGATTTGTCCGTCAGACTGCCAGATGGTGAAATGTGATTCATCACTCCAGAATGCGTTTCCACTGCTCCAGACTCCAGTGGCGGCGAGCTTGACACCACTCCAGTTGACACTTGGCATTGCGCATAGTGATCTTGGGCTTGTGTGCGGCTGCTCAGCCATGGAATCCCATTTCATGAAGCTCACGACAAACAGTTATTGTGCTGACGTTGCTTCCAGAGGCAGTTTGGAACTCGGTCGTGAGTCCAAAATGGCCTGAAATCCCTGTAACATCTCTATTTCTTAGGAGGGTCCTGAGAGTAAGCGCAGGAAGCCAAACACAGCAGGATATCACAAGTATTTTATGGGCCAATCTGATCCTCTCTCGCTCTTCCTCTCTCTCTCCCTCTCCATCTGTACGTCCGGATAATCACTCTATCCGTGTGACATTAAGCCCAGTAGCCAATCACAGCAGGGTTAGGGTTAGCTCTCTCTCTCTGTCTCTCTCTCTCTCTCTCTCTCTCTCTCTCTCTCTCTCTCTCTCTCTCTCATATGCAGCCCGGTGGGAAAGGACACTCCATAACTTGTGTTTGAGTGCCCGTATCAATCTTTCATTGGACCTAGTGTGTGTCCATGTGTGCGTAAATAAATAATGCATTATTCACACATTGAAAATAGGTATGAGAGTGGTCGAGCCGATATAATGGACTCAGGTGTTGTGCAGACAACTCCCCAGCTCAAGAGTATACCTGTTCTATATTCATCAACACAGCCATGCTATCTTTACATTGCCTTGTTGTATTTACAGTACCAGTCAAAAGTTTGGACATGCCAACTCATTCAAGGGTTTTTCTTTATTTTTTACTATTTTTACTATTTTCTACATATCAAAAATATGACAAATCACGTATGGAATCATGCAGTAACCAAAAAAGTGATAAACAAATTAAAATATATTTTATAGTTGAGATTCTTCAAAGTAGCCACAATTTGCCTTGATAACAGCTATGCAATCTGTTGGCATTCTCTCAACCAGCTTCACCTAGAATGCTTTTCCAATAGTCTTGAAGGAGTTCCTGCTGCTTTCTCTTCACTCTGCGGTACAACTCATCCAAAACCATCTCAATTGGGTTGAGGCCAAGTGATTGTGGAGGCCAAGTCATCTGTTGCAACACACCATCACTCTCCTTCTTGGTCAAATAGGCCTTACACAGACTGAATGTGTGTTGGGTCATTGTCCTGTTGAAAACAAATGATAGTCCCATTAAGTGCAAACCAGATGGGATGGCATATTGCTGCAGAATGCTGTGGTTAAGTGTGCCTTGAATTCTGAATAAATCACTGACAGTGTCACCAGCAAAGCAACCACACACCATCACACCTCTTCCTCCACGCTTCACGGTGGGAACCACACATGAGATCATCCGTTCACCTACTCTGCGTCTCACAAAGACACGGCAGTTGGAACCAAAAATCTAAAAGTTGGACTCATCAGAATAAAGGACAGATTTCCACAAGTCTAATGTCCATTGCTTGTGTTTCTTGACCAAGCAAGTCTCTTGTTCCTATTGGTGTCCTTTAGTACTGGTTTCTTTGCAGCACTTCGAACCATGAAGGCCTGATTCATGCAGTCTCCTCTGAACAGTTGATGTTGAGATGTGTCTGTTACTTAAACTCTGTGAAACATTTATTTGGGCTGCACTCTGAGGTGCAGTTAACTCCAATGAACTTGTCCTCTGCAGCAGAGGTAACTCTGGGTCTTCCTTTCCTGTGGCGGTCCTGATGAGATCCAGTTTCACAGCGCTTGATGGATTTTGCGACTGCACTTGAAGAAACGTTCAATGTTCTTACATGTTTTTGTTTTGACTAACCTTCATGTCTTAAAGTACTGATGGACTGTCCTTTCTCTTTGCTTGTTTGAGCTGTTCTTGCAATACTATTGTTATAGAAATCCATATGATTTTTATGTTTAAGGTAATGGTAAGATAAGACTAAACGATTAATACGTTCAAATTAATGTTAAGGCAATAACTAAAAGTATTCCACCCTGTCACGGTGTAATGGAGTGAAACGTATTTGAATCACGTGCATAGGAAATTGATGTTTGCCTATATCTCAGGCCCAGAATCTAGAATATGCATGTCATTGTCAGATTAGGATAGAAAACACTCTAAAGTTTCCAAAACGGTCAAAATATTGTCTATGAGTATAACAAAACTGATATTGCAGGCGAAAACCTGAGGAAAATCCAACCTGGAAGTGCTGTTTTTCCTGAAACCTCTCTGTTCCATTGCCTGCCTTCGCTCCATTTAAAAGGATATCAACTAGATTCCTTTTCCTATGGCTTCCACATGTTGTGAACAGTCTTTAGACATAGTTTCAGGCTTTTATTTTGAAAAATTAGCGAGAAAGATCACATCGCATCATTGGATGGCTGGGTGCCAGCAGCATTTTGCATGAGCCAACAGAGTGGAGCAGACATTTTGTCTCTCTCTCAGAGATTTTGTCTCTCTCTTTCTCAGGTTTTCGCCTGCAATATCAGTTCTGTTAGACTCACAGACAATATTTTCACAGTTTTGGAAACTTTAGAGTGTTGTCTATCCTACATGCATATTCTAGATTCTGGGCCTGAGAAATAGGCAGTTTCATTTGGGGAAGTTTTACATCCAAACATCAAAATACTGCCCCCTACACACAAGAGGTTAAAAGGCACACCTGTTAATTGAAATGCATTCCAGGTGACTACCTCATGAAGCTGGTTTAAAGAATTTCAAGACTGTGCAAAGCTGTCATCAAGGCAAAGGGGGGACACCTTGAAAAATCTCAAATATAAAATATATTTTGATTTGTTTAACACTTTTTTGATTACTACATGATTCCATGTGTGTTATTTCATAGTTATGATGTCTTCACTACTATTCTACAATGTAGATAGTAAAATAGTACAAATAAAGAACAACCCTTGAATTAGTAGGTGTGTCCAGACTTTTGAGTGGTACTGCATATATATATATATCTTTACAGCAGCCCTTTTCAGTGGGAACGCTAATGGAAGTACTTTCACTGAAGAGCCCTCACACCTGGCTATCAATACCATGCTGCTCATGTATGGAGCAGACCTGTGTGTCAGTGTGTCTCTGTGTATGTTTGTCTGTGTGTGGGTACGTGTGTGTGTGTGCGTGTATGTGTGTGTGTGTGTGTGTGTGTGTGTGTGTGTGTGTGTGTGTGTGTGTGTGTGTGTGTGTGTGTGTGTGTGTGTGTGTGTGTGTGTGTGTGTGTGTGTGTGTGTGTGTGTTTCTGCTTCAGTGTGACTATTGCGCAGCAGGGAGGTGAAACCATAGCATTAATGGCTCAGGAAATCGATTGTGGAGGCGTCCAATGTGAAGTACCTGGAAACAGCAGTTTTCACAGCCTTTTTGCTCAGAACCTTCTTGGAAGTAGTAGTCCTTTAATGGAAGTAGTAGTCCTTTAATGGATGTAGTAGTCCTCATAATGGAAGTAGTAGTCCTTTAATGGATGTAGTAGTCCTTTAATGGATGTAGTAGTCCTTTAATGGAAGTAGTAGTCCTTTAATGGATGTAGTAGTCCTCATAATGGAAGTAGTAGTCCTCATAATGGAAGTAGTAGTCCTTTAATGGATGTAGTAGTCCTTTAATGGATGTAGTAGTTCTTTAATGGAAGTAGTAGTCCTCATAATGGAAGTAGTAGTCCTTTAATGGATGTAGTAGTCCTTTAATGGAAGTAGTAGTCCTCATAATGGAAGTAGTAGTCCTCATAATGGATGTAGTAGTCCTTTAATGGATGTAGTAGTCCTTTAATGGATGTAGTAGTCCTTTAATGGAAGTAGTAGTCCTTTAATGGAAGTAGTAGTCCTTTAATGGATGTAGTAGTCCTCATAATGGAAGTAGTAGTCCTCATAATGGAAGTAGTAGTCCTTTAATGGATGTAGTAGTCCTTTAATGGATGTAGTAGTCCTTTAATGGAAGTAGTAGTCCTCATAATGGAAGTAGTAGTCCTTTAATGGATGTAGTAGTCCTTTAATGGAAGTAGTAGTCCTCATAATGGAAGTAGTAGTCCTCATAATGGATGTAGTAGTCCTTTAATGGATGTAGTAGTCCTCATAATGGAAGTAGTAGTCCTCATAATGGAAGTAGTAGTCCTTTAATGGATGTAGTAGTCCTTTAATGGATGTAGTAGTCCTTTAATGGAAGTAGTAGTCCTCATAATGGAAGTAGTAGTCCTTTAATGGATGTAGTAGTCCTTTAATGGAAGTAGTAGTCCTCATAATGGAAGTAGTAGTCCCCATAATGGATGTAGTAGTCCTTTAATGGATGTAGTAGTCCTCATAATGGAAGTAGTAGTCCTCATAATGGCAGTAGTAGTCCTCATAATGGAAGTAGTAGTCCTTTAATGGATGTAGTAGTCCTTTAATGGAAGTAGTAGTCCTCATAATGGAAGTAGTAGTCCTTTAATGGATGTAGTAGTCCTTTAATGGATGTAGTAGTCCTTTAATGGATGTAGTAGTCTTTTACCGGATGTAGTAGTCCTTTAATGGATGTAGTAGTCCTCATAATGGAAGTAGTAGACCTCATAATGGAAGTAGTAGTCCTTTAATGGATGTAGTAGTCCTCATAATGGAAGTAGTAGTCCTCATAATGGAAGTAGTAGTCCTTTAATGGATGTAGTAGTCCTCATAATGGAAGTAGTAGTCCTATAATGGAAGTAGTAGTCCTCATAATGGAAGTAGTCCTCATAATGGAAGTAGTAGTCCTTTAACAGATGTAGTAGTCCTTTAATGGATGTAGTAGTCCTCATAATGGAAGTAGTAGTCCTCATAATGGAAGTAGTAGTCCTTTAATGAATGTAGTAGTCCTCATAATGGAAGTAGTAGTCCTTTAATGGATGTAGTAATCCTCATAATGGAAGTAGTAGTCCTTTAACGGATGTAGTAGTCCTAATAATGTAAGTAGTAGTCCTTTAATGGATGTAGTAGTCCTCATAATGGAAGTAGTAGTCCTCATAATGGAAGTAGTATTCCTCATAATGGAAGTAGTAGTCCTCATAATGGAAGTAGTAGTCCTCATAATGGAAGTAGTAGTCCTTTAATGGATGTAGTAGTCCTCATAATGGAAGTAGTAGTCCTCATAATGGAAGAAGTAGTCCTTTAATGGATGTAGTAGTCCTCATAATGGAAGTAGTAGTCCTCATAATGGAAGTAGTAGTCCTCATAATGAAAGTAGTAGTCCTCATAATGGATGTAGTACTCCTCATAATGAAAGTAGTAGTCCTTTAATGGAAGTAGTAGTCCTCATAATGGATGTAGTAGTCCTCATAATGGAAGTAGTAGTCCTCATAATGGATGTAGTAGTCCTCATAATGAAAGTAGTAGTCCTTTAATGGAAGTAGTAGTCCTCATAATGGATGTAGTAGTCCTCATAATGGAAGTAGTAGTCCTCATAATGGAAGTAGTAGTCCTCATAATGGAAGTAGTAGTCCTTTAACGGATGTAGTAGTCCTCTTAATGAAAGTAGTAGTCCTCATAATGGATGTAGTAGTCCTCATAATGCATGTAGTAGTCCTCATAATGGAAGGAGTAGTCCTCATAATGGATGTAGTAGTCCTCATAATGGAAGTAGTAGTCCTCATGGATGTAGTAGTCCTCATAATGGATGTAGTAGTCCTCATAATGGAAGTAGTAGTCCTCATAATGGATGTAGTAGTCCTCATAATGGAAGTAGTTGTCCTCATAATGGAAGCAGTAGTCCTCATAATGGATGTAGTAGTCCTTTAATGGATGTAGTAGTCCTCATAATGAAAGTAGTAGTCCTCATAATGGGAGTAGTAGTCCTCATAATGGAAGTAGTAGTCCTCATGGATGTAGTAGTCCTCATAATGAAAGTAGTAGTCCTCATAATGGAAGTAGTAGTCCTCATAATGAAAGTAGTAGTCCTCATAATGGAAGTAGTAGTCCTCATAGTGGAAGTAGTAGTCCTCATAATGGAAGTAGTAGTCCTTTAACGGATGTAGTAGTCCTTTAATGGATGTAGTAGTCCTCATAATGGATGTAGTAGTGCTTTAATGGAAGTAGTAGTCCTCATAATGGAAGTAATAGTCCTCATAATGGAAGTAGTCGTCCTCATAATGGAAGTAGTAGTCCTCATAATGGAAGTAGTAGTCCTCATAATGGAAGTAGTAGTCCTTTAACGTTTAAAGGATGTAGTAGTCCTCATAATGGAAGTAGTAGTCCTCATAATCGGTGTAGTAGTCCTCATAATGAAAGTAGTAGTCCTTTAATGGAAGTAGTAGTCCTGATAATGGATGTAGTAGTCCTCATAATGAAAGTAGTAGTCCTCATAATGAAAGTAGTAGTCATCATAATGGATGTAGTAGTCCTTTAATGGAAGTAGTAGTCCTCATAATGGAAGTAGTAGTCCTCATGGATGTAGTAGTCCTCATAATGAAAGTAGTAATCCTCATAATGGAAGTAGTAGTCCTCATAATGAAAGTAGTTGTCCTCATAATGCTAGCAGTAGTCCTCATAATGGATGTAGTAGTCCTTTAATGGATGTAGTAGTCCTCATAATGAAAGTAGTAGTCCTCATAATGGAAGTAGTAGTCCTCATAATGGAAGTAGTAGTCCTCATAATGGATGTAGTAGTCCTCATAATGGAAGTAGTAGTCCTCATAATGGAAGTAGTAGTCCTCATAATGGATGTAGTAGTCCTCATAATGAAAGTAGAAGTCCTCATAATGGAAGTAGTAGTCCTCATAATGGAAGTAGTAGTCCTCATAATGGATGCAGTAGTCCTCATAATGGAAGTAGTAGTCCTCATAATGGATAGTAGTAGTCCTTTAATGGAAGTAGTAGTCCTCATAATGGAGTAGTAATAGTCCTCATAATGGAAGTAGTAGTCCTCATAATGGAAGTAGTAGTCCTCATAATGGAAGTAGTAGTCCTCATAATGGAAGTAGTAGTCCTTTAATGGATGTAGTAGTCCTCATAATGGATGTAGTAGTCCTCATAATGGAAGTAGTAGTCCTCATAATGGAAGTAATAGTCCTCATAATGGAAGTAGTCATCCTCATAATGGAAGTAGTAGTCCTCATAATGGAAGTAGTAGTCCTCATAATGGAAGTAGTAGTCCTTTAACGGATGTAGTAGTCCTCATAATGAAAGTAGTAGTCCTCATAATGAAAGTAGTAGTCCTCATAATGGATGTAGTAGTCCTTTAATGGAAGTAGTAGTCCTCATAATGGAAGTAGTAGTCCTCATGGATGTAGTAGTCCTCATAATGAAAGTACTAGTCCTCATAATGGAAGTAGTAGTCCTGATAATGGATGTAGTAGTCCTCATAATGAAAGTAGTAGTCCTCATAATGAAAGTAGTAGTCCTCATAATGGATGTAGTAGTCCTTTAATGGAAGTAGTAGTCCTCATAATGGAAGTAATAGTCCTCATAATGGAAGTAGTCGTCCTCAGAATGGAAGTAGTAGTCCTCATAATGGAAGTAGTAGTCCTTTAACGGATGTAGTAGTCCTCTTAATGAAAGTAGTAGTCCTCATAATGGATGTAGTAGTCCTCATAATGGATGTAGTAGTCCTCATAATGCATGTAGTAGTCCTCATAATGGAAGGAGTAGTCCTCATAATGGATGTAGTAGTCCTCATAATGGAAGTAGTAGTCCATAATGGATGTAGTAGTCCTCATAATGGATGTAGTAGTCCTTTAATGGATAAATGAAAGTAGTAGTCCTCATAATGGAAGTAGTAGTCCTGATAATGGAGTGTAGTAGTCCTCATAATGAAAGTAGTAGTCCTCATAATGAAAGTAGTAGTCCTCATAATGGATGTAGTAGTCCTTAATGGAAGTAGTAGTCCTCATAATGGAAGTAGTAGTCCTCATAATGGAAGTAGTCCTTTAATGGAAGTAGTAGTCCTCATAATGGAAGTAGTAGTCCTCATAATGGAAGTAGTCCTCATAATGGAAGTAGTAGTCCTCATAATGGAAGTAGTAGTCCTTTAACGGATGTAGTAGTCCTCTTAATGAAAGTAGTAGTCCTCATAATGGATGTAGTAGTCCTCATAATGGATGTAGTAGTCCTCATAATGCATGTAGTAGTCCTCATAATGGAAGGAGTAGTCCTCATAATGGATGTAGTAGTCCTCATAATGGAAGTAGTAGTCCTCATGGATGTAGTAGTCCTCATAATGGATGTAGTAGTCCTCATAATGCATGTAGTAGTCCTCTTAATGAAAGTAGTAGTCCTCATAATGGATGTAGTAGTCCTCATAATGGATGTAGTAGTCCTCATAATGGAAGTAGTGGTCCTCATAATGAAAGTAGTAGTCCCCATAATTGATGTAGTAGTCCTCATAATGAAAGTAGTAGTCCTTTAATGGAAGTAGTAGTCCTCATAATGGATGTAGTAGTCCTCATAATGGAAGTAGTCCTCATAATGGATGTAGTAGTCCTCATAATGGAAGTAGTAGTCCTCATGGATGTAGTAGTCCTCATAATGAAAGTAGTAGTCCTCTTAATGGAAGTAGTAGTCCTCATAATGAAAGTAGTTGTCCTCATAATGGAAGCAGTAGTCCTCATAATGGATGTAGTAGTCCTTTAATGGATGTAGTAGTCCTCATAATGAAAGTAGTAGTCCTCATAATGGAAGTAGTAGTCCTCATAATGGAAGTAGTAGTCCTCATGGATGTAGTAGTCCTCATAATGAAAGTAGTAGTCCTCATAATGGAAGTAGTAGTCCTCATAATGAAAGTAGTAGTCCTCATAATGGAAGTAGTAGTCCTCATAGTGGAAGTAGTAGTCCTCATAATGGAAGTAGTAGTCCTTTAACGGATGTAGTAGTCCTTTAATGGATGTAGTAGTCCTCATAATGGAAGTAGTAGTCTTCATAATGGAAGTAGTAGTCCTTTAATGGATGTAGTAGTCCTCATAATGGAAGTAGTAGTCCTTTAAGGGATGTAGTAGTCCTTATAATGGAAGTAGTAGTCCTTTAATGGATGTAGTAGTCCTCATAATGGAAGAAGTAGTCCTTTAACGGAATTAGTAGTCCTCATAATGGAAGTAGTAGTCCTTTAATGGAAGTAGTAGTCCTTTAAGGGATGTAGTAGTCCTTATAATGGAAGTAGTAGTCCTTTAATGGATGTAGTAGTCCTCATAATGGAAGAAGTAGTCCTCATAATGGAAGTAGTAGTCCTCATAATGGAAGTAGTAGTTTAATGGAAGTAGTAGTCCTCATAATGGAAGTAGTAGTCCTCATAATGGAAGTAGTAGTCCTCATAATGGAAGTAGTAGTCCTCATAATGGAAGTAGTAGTCCTCATAATGGAAGTAGTAGTCCTCATAATGGAATGTAGTAGTCCTCATAATGGATGTAGTAGTCCTTTAATGAAAGTAGTAGTCCTTTAATGGAAGTAGTAGTCCTGATAATGGATGTAGTAGTCCTCATAATGAAAGTAGTAGTCCTTATAATGAAAGTAGTAGTCCTCATAATGGCTGTAGTAGTCCTCATAATGAAAGTAGTAGTCCTTTAATGGAAGTAGTAGTCCTTTAAGGGATGTAGTAGTCCTTATAATGGAAGTAGTAGTCCTTTAATGGATGTAGTAGTCCTCATAATGAAAGAAGTAGTCCTTTAACGGAATTAGTAGTCCTAATAATGGAAGTAGTAGTCCTCATAATGGAAGTAGTCGTCCTTTAATGGAAGTAGTAGTCCTCATAATGGAAGTAATAGTCCTCCTAATGGAAGTAGTAGTCCTCATAATGGAAGTAGTAGTCCTCATAATGGAAGTAGTAGTCCTTTAACGGATGTAGTAGTCCTCATAATTGAAGTAGTAGTCCTCATAATGGATGTAGTAGTCCTTTAATGAAAGTAGTAGTCCTTTAATGGAAGTAGTAGTCCTGATAATGGATGTAGTAGTCCTCATAATGAAAGTAGTAGTCCTTATAATGGAAGTAGTAGTCCTCATAATGGCTGTAGTAGTCCTCATAATGAAAGTAGTAGTCCTTTAATGGAAGTAGTAGTCCTCATAATGGAAGTAGTAGTCCTCATAATGGAAGTAGTAGTCCTTTAACGGATGTAGTAGTCCTCATAATGGAAGTAATAGTCCTCCTAATGGAAGTAGTAGTCCTCATAATGGAAGTAGTAGTCCTCATAATGGAAGTAGTAGTCCTTTAACGGATGTAGTAGTCCTCATAATTGAAGTAGTAGTCCTCATAATGTATGTAGTAGTCCTCATAATGAAAGTAGTAGTCCTTTAATGGAAGTAGTAGTCCTGATAATGGATGTAGTAGTCCTCATAATGGAAGTAGTAGTCCTTTAATTTTTATTTTATTTTTTATTTATTTCACCTTTATTTAACCAGGTAGGCCAGTTGAGAACAAGTTCTCATTTGCAACTGCGACCTGGCCAAGATAAAGCATAGCAGTGTGAGCAGACAACACAGAGTTACACATGGAATAAACAATTAACAAGTCAATAACACAGTAGAAAACAAAGGGGGGAGTCTATATACAATGTGTGCAAAAGGCATGAGGAGGTAGGCGAATAATTACAATTTTGCAGATTAACACTGGAGTGATAAATGATCAGATGGTCATGTACAGGTAGAGATATTGGTGTGCAAAAGAGCAAGTAAATAAATAAAAACAGTATGGGGATGAGGTAGGTGAAAATGGGTGGGCTATTTACCAATAGACTATGTACAGCAGCAGCGATCGGTTAGCTGCTCAGATAGCTGATGTTTGAAGTTGGTGAGGGAGATAAAAGTCTCCAACTTCAGCGATTTTTGCAATTCGTTCCAGTCACAGGCAGCAGAGTACTGGAACGAAAGGCGGCCAAATGAGGTGTTGGCTTTAGGGATGATCAGTGAGATACACCTGCTGGAGCGCGTGCTACGGATGGGTGTTGCCATCGTGACCAATGAACTGAGATAAGGTGGAGCTTTACCTAGCATGGACTTGTAGATGACCTGGAGCCAGTGGGTCTGGCGACGAATATGTAACGAGGGCCAGCCGACTAGAGCATACAGGTCGCAGTGGTGGGTGGTATAAGGTGCTTTAGTGACAAAACGGATGGCACTGTGATAGACTGCATCCAGTTTGCTGAGTAGAGTGTTGGAAGCCATTTTGTAGATGACATCGCCGAAGTCGAGGATCGGAAGGATAGTCAGTTTTACTAGGGTAAGCTTGGCGGCGTGAGTGAAGGAGGCTTTGTTGCGGAATAGAAAGCCGACTCTTGATTTGATTTTCGATTGGAGATGTTTGATATGAGTCTGGAAGGAGAGTTTACAGTCTAGCCAGACACCTAGGTACTTATAGATGTCCACATATTCAAGGTCGGAACCATCCAGGGTGGTGATGCTAGTCGGGCATGCGGGTGCAGGCAGCGATCGGTTGAAAAGCATGCATTTGGTTTTACTAGCATTTAAGAGCAGTTGGAGGCCACGGAAGGAGTGTTGTATGGCATTGAAGCTTGTTTGGAGGTTAGATAGCACAGTGTCCAATGACGGGCCGAAAGTATATAGAATGGTGTCGTCTGCGTAGAGGTGGATCAGGGAATCGCCCGCAGCAAGAGGAACATCATTGATATATACAGAGAAAAGAGTCGGCCCGAGAATTGAACCCTGTGGCACCCCCATAAAGACTGCCAGAGGACCGGACAGCATGCCCTCCGATTTGACACACTGAACTCTGTCTGCAAAGTAATTGGTGAACCAGGCAAGGCAGTCATCCGAAAAACCGAGGCTACTGAGTCTGCCGATAGGAATATGGTGATTGACAGAGTCGAAAGCCTTGGCAAGGTCAATGAAGACGGCTGCACAGTACTGTCTTTTATCAATGGCGGTTATGATATCGTTTAGTACCTTGAGTGTGGCTGAGGTGCACCCGTGACCGGCTCGGAAACCAGATTGCACAGCGGAGAAGGTACGGTGGGATTCGAGATGGTCACAGACACACATAATAATCAAACTTTAGTGAAAGTTGTGTGTTGACATCAATCCATCTAATTTCAGCCCTACTTTCAGCCCTACAATTCCTAAAAATGCTTCACCACACATTCCATACACAAATAGTCCTTCTACTGCGGATGTGGATTGTTAGCTGGCTCACACAGTTTAGCTGGCTTAGAAAGTCAACCCACTGGGCAGAGAGAGCCCTTCAGAGTCCTGCTGAGCTCATTTTGAGCTATTTTTCCTGTGTTAGACTCTTAGTGTGTGTGTGTGTGTGTGTGTGTGTGTGTGTGTGTGTGTGTGTGTGTGTGTGTGTGTGTGTGTGTGTGTGTGTGTGTGTGTGTGTGTGTGTGTGTGTGTGTGTGTGTGTGTGCATGTGTGTGTGTGTGTGTGTGTGTGTGTGCGCGCGCACGCCGTGCGCATGCATGCGTGTGGGAAAGAGCTTCCCATGGAGTAGTGTGGTCTTATCCTGACCCTTGAAACCGAGCCACTCTCCTCTCCTATTCTCTCCTGTGATGATGACCAAATGCACAACCCCCTCCATCCACTTCCTATATATAAAAAAAACGAAACAATTCATCACCATTAGGCTGTTGTTTTTGTTGTTGTTCTGGATATCTGAAAAGAGTAGGAATCTTTTGGAAGGTGTAAATTAAAGAAGAAACTATCATGGGTGACAAGAACTTTATAGATAGAGCAGAGAGGGACGTGTAAAAGGAAATTGCTGAAGAGGATCAAGCATGTTGGAACCATTACAATTAAGAGGAGGTTGGGGTATATTTTAAGAATATGTATTTCTGAGGGATGAATTCAAAATGCAATTCAAGAGATACTTATCGTCAATTAAAAATGTTTAAATATTTATTTTTGTTTTCTTGTTGAGGGGGAAGGGCTACATGCAGAATAGTTCGCTATACTTAGTCATGGGGCGGAAGAATCATGTCTAAACCAATTTAGGATGGGAAGAAATGCTATTGCCTGGAAACACAATTTAATGTTTAAATTGAGTCTTCATACTGAAATGAAATTGAATCGACTGGATCCCGACCCTAGATATTAACATATAGTATCCCCATGAATAGAGCCAGGACAGTAGAGGAAGGTTAAAGCAGCCAACAGTCTAAACCTACAGTGAACCTGAGTAGCTCTGATTTCCTGCTTGGCTTTATAAAGTCTGGGCGAGACGTCAAGTGGTGAGAAGGAATCCTGTTTATTCCTTTCCAGTTCCCTATTGGTCACCTAGAGGAAACCATCGGATTAAGCAAAGTGTTTTCACGACCAGAGAGAGGAAAACATAGATCTCAGACATTAAATATATGTCAGTCTACATGGGGGTGTATAGCATGTGACACTAAGATGTAGGTAGGTGTGCAATCTGTTTAATTTTGCTAGAAAAGGGAATACGGAATAAATCACTGAAATCAAAAGCACTGTGTAGAGGTGGCCGACCTCTACCTGTGTTTTGTAATGTTGTAATGGTATGCTCCTAGAAGGTACAGTATATTGTATATACTTGCCTTCACCCAATACTAAATCAGCCATGTTTATGTTTGGTATTACTCTAAGTACAACATACACATGGAATTCCCTCCTTGCGCGTGCCGTTAGTGATGTAGTATGAACCGTGACTTCCTCTCTTTCTGTGAGGGTTTCACACATACACTACCTTGGTTGAGGACACTATCGGGACTCGATGACATATGACATCTTGTACACCTCCTACAGAGGTATACTAACGTCTCGACCTGTTGTGAAATCAATGGACTTTGCATAAATGCACCCAATTTCCATGCAACCAACCCCCTTTCTCAATCTTCCTTCTCATCCTCCTCATTTTTAATTTTTTTTTATTTCACCTTTACTTACAAAACTTCTTCAGGCTAGGGTCTATTTTTCTCCACTTCCTGTCTGACTGACGTGCCCAAAGTAAACTGCCTGTTACTCAAGCCCAGAAGCCAGGATATGGATATAATTAGTACCATTGAATAGAAAACACTTTGACGTTTGAGAAATGTTAAAATAATGTATGAGACTATAACACAATTGATATGGTAAGAGAGAATCCAGAGCCCATGCTCTTTCAATGGAAAGCTATGGGCCCCATGCAATTCCAGCTCCCAAATTGCAATTCCTATGGCTTCCACTAGATGTCAACAGTTTTTGTTCAAGGTTTCAGGCTTGTTTCTTCCCAAATGAGGAAGAATTTTGAGTTTTGGTACAGGGAGTCAGAGATGGAAATCAGTCTGTGCGTGCATGACGAAGAGGATGCGCACTTGCTAAATTAGCTTTTCTATTAAACATACTTCTTCCGTATGGAATGCTATAGTTTAATTGCATTTTAGGGTACCTGAGGATTCAATAGAAGCGCATTTGGACTTGTTTTAACCTTTTAAGGTATAGGGGGCAGCATTTCCACGTTTGGATAAATAGCGTGCACACTTTCAACTTCCTGCTACTCATGCCAGGAATATATTATATGCATATGATTAGTAGTTGTGGATAGAAAACACTCTGAAGTTTCTAAAACTGGTTCAATCATGTCTGTGACTATAACAGAACTTATGTAGCAGGCAAAACCCAGAGGAAAAACTGTCCAGAATTATTTATTTATTTTCCTCTGACTGTTCCCTCAGTTGTCTTTGCCAAGGGAAATTTGATAGCGCCCATTTTACAGTTCCTACGACTTCCACAGGATGTCACCAGTCTTTGGAATTGGGTTTTATTTTATTGAAGTTAATCATTGGTGAAACGAAGAAGAGGCACATCCTGGAACAACGTTACACTGTTGAGAGTTACGCAAGAGGGAAAAAGGGGCAATGGGACATATTGGAGTGCCAACAAAGAAGCTTGTGAAAGGTAATGCAAGTTTTATATTTTATTTCAGCGTTTTGTGTAGCGCCTGCTACGCTAGTTCTTTTGTTTACAACTATTTTCAGCTGGTTCAGGGGGGTGCATGCTATCAGATAATATCTTCTCATTCCTTCGCCGAAAAGCATTTTTAAAATCTGACATGTTGGCTGGATTCACAACGAGTGTAGCTTTAATTGAGTACCCTGCATGTGTGATTTAATGAAAGTATGAGTTTTATCGCGTTTTATTTGAATTTGGCGCTATGCATTTCCCGAGGCTATTGGCCACTTGAGACGCTAGCGTCTCACTATCCCCAAGAGGTACAAAGTTTAGCGGTAGCTTTCTGGATTCCTTTCTCTGCATGTTGAACGAGTGGATTACTCAAAATCAACTAAACAGACTTTTTGGGATATAAAGAAGGATTTTATCTAACAAAACAACCATGCATGTTGTATCTGGGACCCTTGGGTTTGCAAATCAGAGGAAGATTTTCAAAAAGTAAGTGAATATTTAATCGCTATTTTTGATTTTACAAAGCCTGTGCTGGTTGAAAAATATTTTGATCTGGGGCGCCATCCTCAAACAATCGCATGGGATGCTTTCGCTGTAAAGCCTATTGTAAATCAGTCATATGCTGTTAGATTAACCTCTTGCGTCGACCCGAGACGCAATCGTCCCATCTAGCCATCAGCAAATGCAAATGCACTACGCCAAATGCTAATAGCACTCGTTAAAACTCAAACGTTCATTAAAACACACATGCAGGGTACTGAATTAAAGCTACACTCATTGTGAATCTAGCCAACAAGTCAGATTATTAAAATGCTTTTCGGCGAAAGCATGAGAAGCTATTATCTGATAGCATGCAACACCCCGAAATACCTGAAGGCGACTTAGCGTAGCCGGCGCTACACAAATAGCAGAAATAAAATATAAAACTTTCATTACCTTGGACGAGCTTCTTTGTTGGCACTCCTATATGTCCCATAAACATCACTATTGGGTCTTTTTTTCGATTAAATCGGTCCATATATGCCCAAAATATCCATCTATGGAAATTGTGTGATTCAGAAAAAAACACAGTTTCAAAACGCTACGTCATTTTTTTAAATGAAAAAAGTCGACGATAAACTTTCACAAAACACTTCGAAATACTTTTGTAATCCAACTTTAGGTATTAGTAAACGTTAATAATCTATCAAATTGATCATGAGGCGATGTGTATTCAATAGCTCCACGATTTCAAATCATGTTCCAAAATCTCTCTTCCAAAACTTCCTGTCGGAGACCGGATGGAAAGTGGTCTCTCTAACTCGTTTGACCAAGAAACAACGAGAAGGCAATTGACAAGACTGGTGACATCGTGTGGAAGCTGTAGGACTTGCAATCTCGGCCCCATTTAATTTCGTGCCCCTTAAACAATACATGCAAGTGGCGCATGGATATTTTTTTCAGTTTTCAGTGATCAGTTTTTAGGATTAGGTTTAGAATAAGGGTTAGGGTAAGGGTTAAGATTAGGATTAGGGCTAAGGTTAAGGTAAGGGTTCAGTTTAGGGTTAAGATAAGGCTTAAGGTTAGGGTTAGAGCTAGGGTAAGTAGATAGTTAGTTTAAAAATGACTGTAGTTAGTCCGTAAAGCATCTACGGATGGATTATCCAAATAAAGTGTTACCCAGTAGAGAAGTGTACTGTAAACACCAAGCAGCAAGCCAAAGTTGAGAGGGCTAAGTAGAGAGAATGGAGGTCTGGAGAGAGAGTGCGGAGATGTGCTACTCTACTCTAACCAACCCTAGGGACAGCCCTATTTCCTCCCATTACCACTAAATGCAGCTGCGAGCCAATATTAGGAAGGTACAGACCGGGGGGAAAACATCCACATCTAGAATGAGTCCCAAAAGGCACCATATTCCCTATATAGTGCTCTACTTTTGACCATGGCCCATAAGTCTCTGGTCCAAAGTAGTGCACTTTGTAGGGAATAGGATGCCATTTGGCACACACACCTAATGCTGCACTGTTGTGTTTTTTCCTGGTAAAGTGTCTGTACAGTGTTTTATTCAGAAAGCAAAAGTAGCCAATTAAGCTGAACGATGTTGTGAGTGCTTGTATTGACTGTATAACAGGAAGGCTGGGATTGTTGTTCCATTCACAGGATGGCCTGGAAACATGATTTAGTTCTTTGGATTTGGATTTGTGATTTAGAGTGATGTGTCAAGGTTTGAGCTATTTTGACAGTAAGTACAAACGTTGATTACTTGCTTATGGTGTTGCAATATGCCACATGATGGCGCGCCATAGCACCTGGATGTTCATGACAGCTGGTAGGTCCTCTATTCTGAGATCAGTGTCTCGGCAGATGTTGTCCACAGAAAGTCACCAGAAAGTGATAATGATCACTGTGAAAGGAGACAGAAAATCAATCACGTATATCAACTAATCAATCAATTAAGATAAATTAATTCACGAGGTAGAGGATGGTGTGTGTGAGCCCACTTGAAGCTACCACTTATAGAGTGCATGGTATACAGCGGCTGAGCTGTATACATGACACATTGCGGAGGCAGTTGCTGTCCATGGTGCTGAAAACTATTCCCTCACAGCCCTCTCCTCTCCAGTTCAACCAGCCTGACTGGAGAATTCAGACAGACAGCCAGACAGACAACCAGCCAGCCAGCCAGCTAGTCAGATGGACGGATGTCAAGACAGACAAACAGACAGAGTCAGCCAGTCAGCCGGACAGACAGAAAGCTGGACAGCCAGACAAGCCAGCCAGAGAGAGGAAGTGGTTGTTTACTAATCAACTTGCTGCCTCTGCCTTAGTCAGGATTAACAGTCATTGTGTTCTGGGTAGAGTGAGAGCCTCAGGGACCAGAGCTGCTACTGAGAACCTCCTCCGTAAGCAGGAAGAGAGTAGCCAACTCCACACACACATTTGCAGACACATTTACAAATACCTGCAAGCAGACACACAGTGTAGACTAATGCCATGTCTGGGCGGAGTGAGGAAATATGCAGAGTTTAGCCCTGTCAGAGTGGTCAGCATTGAATAGATCAGTTCCCAGACCATGACAACAAACCGTTTGGGCCAACATCATTCTTGAAATACATTACTCACTCAGAATGGAGCTGTAGCAAAACTGCTGTGCACTTAATTACTGCGAGACTGCATTGAGTGCATCCCAAATGGCTCCCTATTCACTATATAATGCACTCACAATGGAATAGGGTGCCAATAGAGAAGGGAAAGGGGATACCTAGTCAGTTGCACAACTGAATGCATTTAACCAAAATGTGTCGTCCGCATTTAACCCGACCCTTCTGAATCAGAGAGGTGAAAGGGGGCTGCCTTAATCAATGTCCACGTGAGACTCATCGTTGGTGTTTTACAGTAGGACTGGCATATTTAATCGCCTGTTTTTTAAATAGGGCTCTTTCGCAACTATTTGTCTACCCATCAATGTGTTGTGTTGTGCACATCTCTTTCTCCATCTCTCTCTTTTTCACTTTCTTCTGGCTGAGGGTAAAAGCCTTGATGCACATGTAGTTGACACACCTTTTCAACTATTTGTGTTTGTGCATGTGTGCATACTCTAATATTTACAGGTAACTGCCCAAATAAAGGAAACTCCAACATAGCATGTGTGGAAGCACCTGTTTTCAATATACTCCTCATTTAATCAAGCGTTTCCTGTATGTGCATATGTGTATGTACCTCATATATGAACGCATACGCATCTTTCTACGTGTGCACTTGCATGCATGTGCGTCTCTCCCTAGCTAGTGCCAGGAGAACGTGCCAGTCCCATCCCAGTAGTGATCCACTAGTTTCCCTCCCACGCTGACAGCCCAGCACGGCTCCACTGGCGCAGGCCTTGTTAAGACACTCTCCCGCTAGAAGATGTCAAGCCCAATTCAAAGCTAACATGCTGTTTCTAAACACAGAGCGCATTCTCCTGGTTGAACTCTGCAGCTACTCTTGTCTCCTAGCATTACCTTCCCTTTTTGGACATGCAAGCTGTGGCACAAGCTGCAGCACCCGACACCCCTCTGGTAGAGTGCCTTAATGGTGGTGGGTAAATGAGTAGATGTATTTTTACTGTGTATGTTACAGCATATATATTCTATTATGTATTTGGGTTTGTGCATGCATATGTGAGAGAGAGAGAGAGAGAGAGAGAGAGAGAGAGAGAGAGAGAGAGAATCACACCATAGTTACCAGCGCGGTCACGTGAACACAAAATACCATCTTTCTGCAAGGAAACAACAGGGGGGCAGCGTACTGTTCCGACACACACCAGGAGGCAAGGATATGTTGGCCATAGAAATAGAATCTATATCTATGATGCTGACAGGCAGGTAGAGTAGGGGCTGGTTGGCCAGTAGTGGGGTGTGCATGAGTACATGCGTGCATACTTTTGTGTACGCAGAGGGCTACTCTGAGCTAAGACAGTGGATTAAAGCCAAAGCTGCCTTCCCTCTCTCTATCCCACTGAGCATCAGCACAGCAGGCCGTGCAGTAAGACTCGGTAAGGTGGATTTATCTCATTCGGAAGGTCTGCATTCGTATACTTTAGAAGTCTCTCTCGCTCTAGATGAGATAAATGATAGCACCTGCAGCCTTCTGGGAAATTAAATAGATTATTTTCTTAGCTCTGCACTGAACAGATGGCATAGTCACGTTGTGTTTACGGCGTTGTTGTACTCTACGATGCAGTCCAGAGTGGGTGGAAATAAGACTGTAGAAAATACCTTGTTGTTTCAATATATCCTCGACCCTCAACCATGTATACGTTAGTAAACGGAAGTAAACACATCCGAAAAGAAAACCAAACAAAGTATACAACTCTGATCTGTGGATTACAGTCTTCCAGTCCATATACTTTCAAAGTAAGGACATTAAGTCATGTTTTGATGAGGGTGAACGCCACAGGAGGTTGGTGGCACCTTAATTGCGGAGGTGGTATCGGGCTCGTGGTAATGGCTGGAAGTAGTCGAATTTAATCGCATACATCAAACAACACATGGTTTCCAGGTGTTTGATGCCATTTCATGTGCTCATTATTACGAGCCGTCCTCCCCTCCGCAGCCTCCTGTGGTTAATGTTATTTCTTAAGTTTCCTCCGGTTCAAACTGCTGCACGTCAGTGCACACGGACAGCAGAGTCTGCATTATGACATCATGTCACCTAATCATACAGTTATCCTCCTGCAGCGCCCTAATAATTCATGCGGTTCAACCCTGTGTGCATACCATCAGAGGCATCTAATTTGAGTCCCCCGACATCACTTGAACTCTCTAGTTCAGTCATCCTTCAGCTGTGGTTCCCGAATATAACATTGGTGACAGACATAGGGTACGTGAGAACAACATCTGAATGTGGAAAAGCGCGGAGAAAATGGAAGGCAGAAGCAGTGTGTTGATTAGACTCTGAACCTCAAGGGGAAGGGGTGTGAAATCGCACACACACACACACACACACACACACACACACACACACACACACACACAGTTTACCGGAACAGTAAAGATTCAAAGAGGGATAAACCATTATAGAAAAGGAAAGAGAGGAAAAACTAATTGAAATAATGAAAAATGTATGCTTCCCTTATCTAATAGCCTATAGCCGAGCTCTAAAAGGCATTGATAGCATTAGGCCAGACTGTCCCGTGTATGAGCATTGATTTCTCCAGCCAGAGAGAGAGAAAGCAGGCTTTAAAACTCCTCTCATCAGCAGAGAAGATATGAGAGAGGTGATAGCTATGCACAATAGGTGATAAACATTCACACTTTACAATATGATCGATTCAGTCATTTGGATCCGCTTAACATGAATAGAATTTCACTTTTCCAACTGACATGTTGAACGCTTGTTCACATGCGCATGAGTTCATGTGTGTGAGTGTTCATTTGTGTGTGTTCATGCGTGTGTGTGTTCTTGCGTGCGTATTTGCGGGTACGTGTGTACATTGCTAATAAGTGGAGTGTGTGATTGTCTGTTTGGTGAGGGTTCTCTCTCCTCTACCCTCTTACCTTCATCTTTCGCCCCTTTTTCCTTTTGAAGTTTAACCTCAAAGAACGACTTCAAAGGGAACACGTAGCTCTTTATGTGAGGAAAATATCAATAAGGTACTGCCTCCGCCATTATGATTTAATGTGTTGTGTTATTGGATTGCTGTTGTGGTGAAATGTATACTTAGTTTGCTGCAGGGGGGGGGAAATCAGTACCATTTGATTAGCTCAATCCAAGTGTTTTACTAATACAATCCAGGTTGACATGTACAAGGAATACACATTTGGATTTGCAAGTATTTTTGTATCCTGCGTGAGTGAACTTGTGAGTGAGTGTACGTGTGTGTGCTCATGCTAATATTAACTATCTGTCTCTCTCTCCTTCACACACAAAAACAACGCTTGTAAAGTATAAGAACCTCTGAAAAGTGTCTAGCTATCGAATGGTCCTTGCTACTACTGTGTGTTCTATGCTGGCACAGTTGACTGCCAGGTTGCTCTTTCTACTGAGGCATTATTGAGTCAGCTGTTCCTGTGGGGGAACATGTCCAATGGAAGTAACTGAAGCACCACGAACTGGAGGAAGTCCATTCAACTCCCTATACTCTTCCGTCTCAGCCAATCATAAATAAAATTGCCCTCCCAACAGTGGAAACGCATCCGCAATAGCCTCAGAAAAGGTTAACGAATATATACTTTCAGCAAAGATCAAATAAATGACTCTAACTTAGAAATCTTAAAGCGTTTCAAGAAAACACAGTGTACTTGAAGCTACCCTGGTGGATTGGGGGAGGGTACAATAGGTAATAGATTACAAGACACGACACCAAGCCAAACAGAATCCCCAATACTCTCTATTTCAGGTCTTCAGGTATTCTATTGGAGGTGTTGATGAAACGTGACCTGAAAGACTTCACTTCCAAGAAAAGTACACAGGCTGAAGATTGAAGTCTAGATACAGTAGCTGTGTTGCTGAGAATGGCCCATGCCATAGAATTAGATCCCCCTAGAATAGACTTCATTGACTTGAATGGGGATGACCATTCTATGGATTTGATTTCTATGGCTTCAGCCCTGATGGAACAGACAGTCATTACTCCCATTCAGGGAGAGAAACTCATCTATCTCAGGTAATCTGTTTGGACTGTTGCTCTGTGGATTGATGGGGCACTCACAGTTGACAGAAGTAAAAATGTATTGAAAATCAGACTAGAGTGCATCACTCCAACACTGTAACCCATGGAGACTAGGGGTGCACGATATGCGATTTCGATTTTACTCACGACTTCGATCAAAACATTTGTGTGAACTGTTGGAATCCTAGAAATAAAATTAGTATTCCGATTCTACGGTTGCTGGTGTTTGGCATGACAACGAATGAAAAAGTTATTGTGACAGAGTAGGAACCAAAGTGTTGAACCAGAGTTTCCCAGGGGACCCTTATTATATTTGAATGTGACATTCATGGCATTTGAAGAAAAATGCAGCATCTTTTGTGATTTGGATATTGAAAATTGACATTTCAACAAAAATGTGATTAATAGAGCTCGCCAGTCCTAAAAACCGTACATGAGTTACCTCTGGTTCGTTCAGACATTCCTATGGGGAAATGAATGGGGAAACTAATAGGGTTGTGGGATAAATGCATAAATGCTCTGAGGTTAACACAGGCTCAGGAGATCTTATACGTTATGTTCTATAAGATAATATCAGTCAGCTAACATGACCTTTATGAGTTATTAAGCCTTTTATGTGCTTTATAGGATTTTTTTTATTACATAAATGATTCAACATTTTAAGAAAGTGATGCTAGCTGATGAAGATTATCTCATAGAACAATAAGTATAGATCTCCTAAACCTGTGTTTACCATGGACCTTATTTTGGTCATTTATCCAAAAACCTTAGAAAAACTCCATTATTTTCCCCACAGGCTTTGCCCAACGAACCATGGTGGAGTTAGTGCCTCCAAAAAGACCCCATTGCTATTGCTATCTGTTGTGGAGCCCAAATGGAGACCCAACTGGGATACACGCCAGACCATATCTTTATGCACCAGAATGACTGCAGAGACAGTCTCTATCTGACCAACAAATCACTCAAATCTAGATGTCATTTTAATCAATGCCCCAACTGTAACTAATCCGTAAACAAGAAGTTGTGATTTTTGACACTTTTTTCCTGTCCATCATGGCTGTATACTACTCGGGCTCCCGGGTAGCGCAGCGGAATATGGCAGTGCATCACAGTACAAAAGGCATCTATACAGTCCCTGGTTTGAATCAAGGCTGTATCACATCCGGCCGTGATTGGGAGCCCCATAGGGTGGCGCAAAATTTGCCCAGCATCATCAGGGTTTGGCCGGGATCGGCCGTCATTGTAAATAAGAATTTGTTCCTGACTTGCCTAGTTAAATAAAGGTTCATTTAAAAAAATACAAATAAAATATATACATATACAGTAGGGAGAGCAAGTATTTGATACACTGCCGATTTTGCAGGTTTTCCTACTTAAAAAGCATGTAGAGGTCTGCTTTATCATAGGTACACTTCAACTGTGAGAGACGGAATATAAAACAAAAATCCAGAAAATCACATTGTATGATTTTTAAGTAATTAATTAGCATTTTATTGCATGACATAAGTATTTGATCAGCTACCAACCAGTAAGAATTCTGTCTCTCACAGACCTGTTAGTTTTTCTTTAAGAAGCCCTCCTGTTCTCCACTCATTACCTTTATTAACTGCACCTGTTTGAACTCGTTACCTGTAAAAAAGACACCTGTCCACACACTCAATCAAACAGACTCCAACCTCTCCACAATGGCCAAGACCACAGAGCTGTGTAAGGACATCAGGGTTAAATTGTAGACCTGCACAAGGCTGGGATGGGCTACAGGACAATAGGCAAGCAGCTTGGTGAGAAGGCAACAACTGTTGGCGCAATTATGGAAGAAGTTCAAGATGGCGGTCAATCACCCTCGGTCTGGGGCTTCATGCAAGATCTCACCTCATGGGGCATCAATGATCACGAGGAAGGTGAGGGATCAGCCCAGAACTACACGGCAGGACCTGGTCAATGACCTGAAGAGAGCTGGGACCACAGTCTCAAAGAAAACCATTAGTAACACACTACGCCGTCATGGATTAAAATCCTGCAGTGCACGCAAGGTCCCCCTGCTCAAGCCAGCACATGTCCAGGCCCATCTGAAGTTTGCCAATGACCATCTGGATGATCCAGAGGAGGAATGGAAGGAGGTCATGTGGTCTGATGAGATAAAATAGAGCTTTTTGGTCTAAACTCCACTCGCCGTGTTTGGAGGAAGAAGAAGGATGAGTACAACCCCAAGAACACCATCCCAACCGTGAAGCATGGAGGTGGAAACATCATTCTTTGGGGATGCTTTTCTGCAAAGGGGACAGGACGACTGCACCGTATTGAGGGGAGGATGGATGGGGCCATGTATCACGAGATCTTGGCCAACAACCTCCTTCCCTCAGTAAGAGCATTGAAGATGGGTCGTGGCTGGGTTTCCAGCATGACAATGACCCAAAACACACAGCCAGGGCAACTAAGGAGTGGCTCTGTAAGAAGCATCTCAAGGTCCTGGAGTGGCCTAGTCAGTCTCCAGACCTGAACCCAATAGAAAATCTTTGGAGGGATCTGAAAGTCCATATTGCCCAGTGACAGCCCCGAAACCTGAAGGATCTGGAGAAGGTGTGTATGGAGGAGTGGGCCAAAATGCATGTGGCAGTGTGTGCAAACCTGGTCAAGAACTACAGGAAACGTATGATCTCTGTAATTGCAAACAAAGGTTTCTGTACCAAATATTAAGTTGTGGTTTTCTGATGTATCAAATACTTACAGTATGTCATGCAATAAAATGCTAATGAATTACTTAAAAATCATACAATGTGATTTTCTGGATTTTTGTTTTAGATTCCGTCTCTCACAGTTGAAGTGTACCTATGATAAAAATGACAGACCTCTACATGCTTTGTAAGTAGGAAAACCTGCAAAATCGGCAGTGTATCAAATACTTGTTCTCTCCACTTTATACCCTGCCAGGATAGGCATATACTGTCGGTTGCAGCGTTGCTGGATTGGCTGTTGGGTTCAGCTAACTTTAAAGGGTTCTTGTTATTAGCCCAACATGTCTAAGTCTATATCAGGCCTGTGAGTAGCTTTGGCTCTTTGTCAACTTGGACTGTACTGGGACCCCTGCCGTCTCCCTTTTCCAGCCTTCAAAGAACAGTCTTCAGAACCCCGGGATGATGAGAACCCTGGAATGTTCAGACACCTGGAACGAGGCACACAGTGAGAGAGACACTGTGCATCCTGCTGTGGAGAGGGTAAGGTCACATTCATGCCTTGGGTGAGAGAGAGAGAGACAGGGTGTGTATTGAGCCATCGCCTCAGAGAATGAATATATATGACACATGCTTAAGTGCTTTGATAGCTGCTGTGTGGTGAGAATTCTAGTACAAAATGTCTGCTGTGCATCACCCAGGTGGACACTTTACACTTGTTCATTGTCATTCTAATATGAAGTGCTCTGAGTATAAAACCTACACACAAGCAGTGGTGTACAGTACCTAAGTAAACATACTTTAAAGTACTACATAAGTAGTTTTTTGGGGTATCTGTACTTTAATTTACAATTTATCTTTTTGACAACTTTTACTTTTACTTCACTACATTACTAAAGAAAATAATGTACTTTTTACTCCATACATTTTCTCGGACACCCAAAAGTATTCGTTACAGCAGGACTGGAAAAGGGTCCAATTCACACATATCAAGAGAACATCCCTGGTCGTCCCTACCGCCCCTGATCTGGCAGACTAAACACAAATTCTTCATTTGTAAATTATGTCTGAGTGATGGAGTGTGCCCCTGGTTATCCATAAATAAAAACAAGAATAGTGGCAACCTGTTGTCTTAATATAAGGAATGTGAAATGTTTTATACTTTTACATTGACTTCTACATTTACTTTTGATACTTAAGTATATAAAAAACCAAAATACTTTTAGACTTTTACTCAAGTAGTATTTTACTAGGTGACTTTCACTTTTACTTGAGTCATTTTCTATTAAGGTATCTTTACTTTTACTCAAGTATGTCATTTTGGTACTTTTTCCACCACTGATCACAAGCCATAACCTCAGTGAGTAAATCAACATACTACCAACACATTCCATAACAATTCCAGTAAGGGCATGACTTTATACTTTAGTCCTGTACTTGAGCTTTATCTGCACCTGCAAAAACATAGCCATGTAAGCCTCACCACGTGGGTTTCTCCTTTAAGGTTGTCAGGTAGTTTTCACCTTCTCTAAGGTCAGAAAATACCTCAGCTTTCCCTGTCACAGAGATAAGAGAGGGAGGGAGGGAGCAAAGGAGAGAGAGAGAGAGAGAGAGAGAGAGAGAGAGAGAGATGACTCCCATCCATAACCTCAGAGGAACAGATATCCCCATGACTGCTTACTAAGTAGCCATAGCACACATATATCTAGATTAAAAACAAACCACTTTTTAAGAGAGAAATAGCATTGGTCTGAAGCTGAAAAAGAAAAAAATTCACATGCCACAGCAATGCTTATTCCACCCATGCTCTACCAAGGTTTTCCAGCACGCAGCTTTGACCTACTACAGTAGCTATGTGTAATGTCCGGGGTGTAGTGGAGGAAGAAGTCAGGCTCAGGAAACAGAGAGTTCAGGGTAGCAATACTTTTTATTCACCACACCGGTGAAAACGACGCCAACCCAAACAAATGCCAAAAACATGGGGAACTAAACAGTTCAGCAAAACACACATACACGGACAACCGTGACTTACAGTCGTGCACAATCGTACACTGAAAATAATCCCGCACACCCAGCAGGCGGGCCGGCGGGATAATAAATCCCAACCAACACAGGTGTAACTAATAAACAGACAGGGGGGGACAAAGGATCAGTAGCAGCTAGTAGGCCGGTGACGACGACCGCCGAGCGCCACCCTAACAGGAAGTGGAGCCACCTTCGGTAGGAGTCGTGACACTATGGTGGTATTGTAATTCAAAGTATGTGTAGGCAAGTTTCTTAGGTGCATGCCTGTATTGCCTTGAACCTTTATTTAGCCAAGAATGTCAGTTGGTAAGTAGGTGTCAAACATAGTAGGTGTCAAACATAACATCAGGTGTGGTGTGTTGGACACAGTAGCTCAGATACGTAGATAGAGCCTGTCTGCACTCCTGATTTCTGTAACTGTTAGCTTACTTGCAAACCATTACAGACCACAAAGGGAGGCAGAGCCCAGAGCTGCCCAGTGACACGAGCCTACCGGACGAGCTAAACTACTTCAATGCTCGCTTCGGGGCAAAAAACACTGAATCAGTCATGAGAGCACCAGCCGTACTGGAAGACTGTGTGATCACTCTCTCCGCAGCCAATGTGAGTAAGATCTTTAGATGGGTTAACATTCACAAGGCCGCAGGGCCAGATGGATTTCCAGGACGTGTACTGCGAGCATGCACTGACCAACTAGCAAGTGTCTTCATTGACATTTTCAACCTCTCCCTGTCCGAGTCTGTAATACCAACATGTTTTAAGCAGACCACCATAGTGCCTGTGCCCAAGAACACTAACGTAACCTGCCTAAATGACTACCGACCTGTAGCACTCACGTCTGTAGCCATGAAGTGCTTTGAAAGGCTGGCCATGGCTCACATCAACACCATTATCCCAGAAACCCTAGACCCATACTGCCCCAACAGATCCACAGATGATGCCATCTCTATTGCACTCCACGCTGCCCTTTCCCACCTGGACAAAAGGAACACCTATGTGAGAATGCTATTCATTGACTACAGCTCAGCGTTCAACACCGTAGTGCCCTCAAAGCTCATCACTAAGCTATGGACCCTGGAACTAAACACCTCCCTCTGCAACTGGATCCTGGATTTCCTGATGGGCTGTCCCCAGGTGGTAAGGGTAGGAAACAACACATCCACCACGCTGATCCTCAACACAGGGGCCCCTCAGGGGTGCGTGCTCAGCCCCCTCCTGTACTCCCTGTTCACTCATGACTGCATGGCCAGGCACGACTCCAACACCATCATGAAATTTGCAGATGACACAACAGCATGATCGCCGACAACAACGAGACAGCCTATGGGGAGGACGTCAGAGACCTGGCCGTGTGGTGCCAGGACAACAACCTCTCACTCAATGTGATCAAGACAAAGGAGATTATTGTGGACTACAGGAAAAAGAGACCCGAGCATGCTGCAGTGGAGCAGGTTGAAAGCTTCAAGTTCCTTGGTGTCCACATCACCAACAAACTAACATGGTCCAAGCACACCATGATACTCGTGAAGCGGGCACTACAAAACCTATTCCCTCTCAGAAGACTGGAAAGATTTGGCATGGGTCCCTCAATCCTCAAAAGGTTCTACAGCTGCAGCATCAAGAGCATCCTGACTGGTTCCATCACTGCCTGGTATGGCAACTGCTCAGCCTCTGACCACAAGGCACTGCGATGGTGGTGCGAATGGCCCAGTACATCACTGGGGCCAAGCTTCCTGACATCCAGGACCTCAATACCAGGCAGTGTCAGAGGAAGGCCCTACAAATTGTGAAAGACTCCAGCCAACCTAGTCATAGACTGTTCTCCCTGCTACCACACAGCAAGCGGTACTGGAGCGCCAAGTCTAGGTCCATCTAGTCAAATGGTACCCATATTATTCGCATTGCCCCCCCCCTCCCCTCTCCACACCACTGCCACTCTCTGTTGTCATCTATGCATAGTCACTTTAATTAACTCTACCTACATGTACGTACTACCTCAACTAACCGGTGCCCCTGCACATAGACTATGTACCAGCACCTCCCGTATATATTGTTATTTTTTACTGCTGCTCTTCAATTACTTGTTACTTTTATCTCTTATTCTTATCCGTATTCTTTGAAACTGCACTGTCGGTTAGGGGCTCGTAAGTAAGCGTTTCACTGTAAGCTCTACACCTGTTGTATTTAGCGCATGTGACTAATACAATTTGATTTGATTTGAAGTTTTCATAGCATAATTACAATCTTATGTTGGCTAAGGTTACTTATCTAGCTAAAGTTAATTGGCTATCATTGCAGCCAAGGACGTTTGCTAACTTAGTTGATTAGTGCATATTTCTTTGTGCTCCGATTACACTCAAGTGTCTAGATCAGAAGTTTAGACATGATGACATCAGCCTTATGTGAAAACGTTACTTGGCAAAATATAGCTTGCTATTGCTCACTTGTTGGTTCGCTACCAAGCCTACGTTAGCTCTCATCTGACTGGTATAATGTTAAGTTAGCTAGCTAGCTACCTACCTAATCGAAAACAAAACCACATTCATTTGCTATCTACCTTTATTTGCTTGTTAGTTAGCTAGCATTCAGCTGACTGGTGTTACCTTGCTACAGAGGCTAGCTGCTGGACTAAGGTTAGCTATGTAACGTTTGCTACCTAGCTAATCAAAATATCTGTTTGCATTAATGAATTAGCCTCAGCTTGAATACCACCATATACAGTGCCTATGGAAAGTATTCAGACCCCTTGACTTTTTCCATATTTTGTTACGCTACAGCCTTTTTCTAAAATGGATTAAATACAACATTTTCCTCAGCAATCTACACAGGATTACCCATAACAACAAGCGAAAACATCTCTTTAGAATTTTTTGCAAATTGTTATATAAATCTTTTTTAAATACTTTCAAATAAGTAATCAGACCCTTTTCTATGAGACTCAAAATTGAGCTCAGGTGCAACCTGTTTGCATTGATCATCCTTGAGATGTTTCTACAACTTGATTAGAATCCACCAGTGGTAAATGTAATTGACTGCACATGATTTGGAAAGGCACACACCTGTCTATATAAGGTCCCACAGTTGAAGTCAGAGCAAAAACCAAGCAATGATGTTGAAGAAATTGTCCGTAGAGCTCCGAGAGAGGATTATGTTGAGGCACATATTTGCGGAAGGGTACCAAAACATTTCTACAGCATTGAAGGTCCCCAAGAACACAGTGGCCTACATCATTCTTAAATGAAATAAGTTTGGAACCACCAAGACTCTTCCTAGAGCTGGCCTCCTTGTCAAACTGAGCAATCGGGGGAGAAGGGCCTTGGTCAGGGAGGTGACCATGAAACCGATGGTCACTCTGAAAGACCTCCAGAGTTACTCTGTGGAAATCAGATAACCTTCCAGAAGGACAACAGTCTCTGCAGCACTCCACCAATCAGGCCCTTATGGTACAATGGCCAGCCACTCCTCAGTAAAAGTCAGGATCGAGGCAAAGATGAACAGAGCAAAGTACAGAGAGATCCTTGAAGGAAACCTAATCCAGAGCGCTCAGGACTTCAGACTGGAGCGAAGGTTCACCTTCCAACAGGACAACAATCCTAAGCACTCAGCCAAGACATGCAAGAATGGCTTCGGGACAAGTCTCTGAATGTCCTTGAGTTGTCCAGCCAGACCCCAGACTTGAACCCGATCGGAAATCTCTGGAGAGATCTGAAAATAGTTGTGCAGTGATACTCTCCATACAACCTGACAACGCTTGAGAGGATCTGCAGAGAAGAATGGGAGAATCACCCCAAATACAGGTGTGCCAAGCTTGTAGCGTCATATGCTAGTAGACGCAAGGTTTTAATCGCTGCCAAAGGTGCTTCAACAAAGTCTGAAGGGTCTGAATACTTATGTAAATGTGATATTTCAGTTTTTTTTAATCCATTTGCAAAAAAAAATAATACACTGTTTATACTTTGTCATTATGGGGCATTGCGTGTAGATTGATGAGAAAAACTAACAATTTATTTAATTTTAGAATAAGGCTGTAACGTAACAAAATGTGGAAAAAGTGAAGGGGTCTGAATACTTTCAGAATGCATTTTATGTAGCGATAGTAATATCACTAGCAAGGGTATAATGGTGATATTAGCCCCACTAGTAGCTACAAAGCACTATTAGCCTTAATGCTAGTATTTTTGTTTTATCCTTGTCATTGGCAGTGTATCTGTAAAGAAAACCTGCTAACCAGAGTGGGCAAGCCCTCCCCAGGCTCTAAGTAATTGCCACTGAGAGACTAGTAAATAGCGGCATGCTATACCACCAGCCAGGCCCACCACTGTGTGTTTTGCTCCTTTCATTAGAGCGAGACCAGAGCTAACTTATTTTTTACCTGTATTTTACCAGGTAAGTTGACTGAGAAAAACGTTCTCATTTACAGCAACGACCTGGAGAATAGTTAACAGGGGAGAGGAGGGGGGATGAATGAACTAACTGGAACCTGTGGATTATTAGGTGGCCATGATGATACATTTAGGGGGACGGGGATGGGGAGAGGGGGAGGGGTGGGGAGGGTGAATTTGACAGGTGGGAAGTGAAGTGTTTGGATGGTGCTGTGCTGTCACTGATAAGACACACATGGGAGCACACACACACACACACACACAAACACACACACAAACACACACACACACACACACACAAACAGACACACATACACTCACTAAAAGGCTCTGCCACAGTGTAATGGTGGTTGTTAGCCCTGTCCCTGCACTCCTCCCTTAGTGACAAGAGCTACCCATTTAGAGCCAGGGGAGGCATGTGTGTGTGTGTGTTTGTGTGTGTGTGTGTGTGTGTGTGTGTGTGTGCGTGCGTGCGTGTGTGTGTGCGTTCACAAAGGTGTTTCACTCTGATTATGAAGTGACAGAACATTGAGGAATATGCATCATCAGTCACTGGTTACATCAGGAAATGTGTTGATGATGTTGTATCCACAATCACAATACAGACATACTGTACCCCAACCAAAAACCATAGATGAATGGTGCACTCCGTGCCATGCTGAAGGCCGGTGCTGCAGCATTCAAATCTGGGAACACTGTTGCGTATAAGGCAAGCAGGTAGGAGCTCTGCAAGTCCATTAGGGCTACAAAAAGACAATACACTCAAAACCTGAATCACTATACTATAAATCAGACTTGCGACACATGTGGCAAGGATTACAGACTATAAGGGACTACAAAGGAAAATCCAGCTGTGTGGTGACCACCAGATCCTCCCTCTCAGATGAGCTTAATATGTTCTATGCTCGCTTTGAGGCAAACAACATCGAGCTATCCAGGAGGGCTCTTCTCGTTCCGGATGACCAAGTGCTTTCGCTTTCCGAGGCTGCCGTGAGGAAAACTCTCAGGAGAGTAAATACCCACAAATCCGCCTGCCCATCCCTGGTCATGTCCTCAGAGTGTGCACTGACCAGCTGGCAGGTGTCTTCTCGAACATCTTCAACCTGTCCCTTTCCCAGGCTGTAGTCTCCACTTTCTTCAAGGAGATAATGAAGATGATGAGATAATGAAGGTGGCATGCCTAAATGGCTATCGCTCCATCGCACTAATCCCTGACATCATGATGTGCTTCGAGAGGCTGGTCATGACACACATCAAGGCCAGCATGCCAGACACACTGGACCCACTCCAATTTGCTTCATCTATTATATTACCTATTATATTGACAAGATGTTCAAGTATCCTCTCGAACAATAAAAATACATTAAAGATGGAAGGCAGACATTTTTTTGCCACATTTTTTTGCCACCGCAAAGAAATGTACTTCATGTCCTGAATACAAAGCGTTATGTTATCGAACACAACACATCACTGTGTATCACTTTCCATATTTTAAGCATGGGGGTGGCTGCATCATGTTATGGGTATGCTTGTCATCGACAAGTACTAGGGTGTTTTTTTTTTGATAAATATAAACTGAATAGAGGTAGGCACAGGCAAAATCCTAGAGGAAAACTTGGTTCTGTCTGCTTTCCACCAGACACTGGGAGACACATTCAAATTTCAGCAGGACAATAACTTAAAACACAAGGCTAAATATACACTGGAGTGGCTTCCCAAGACGACATTACATTTTCCTGAGTGGCTGAGTTACAGTTTTGACTTAAATCCACTTGAGAATCTATGGCAAGAATTGAATATACAGTATGTCCAGCAATGATCAAAAACCAACTTGACAGAGCTTGAAGAATTTGTAAAATAATAATATGCTAATATTATACAATCCAGGTGTGCAAAGTGCTTAGAGACTTACCCAGAAAGACTCACAGCTATAATCGCTGCTAAAGGTGATTCTCACATGTATTTACTCAGCGGGTTGAATACTTATGCCATCAAGATATATTAGTGATTTATTTTTCATATTTTCTTTGACAAATGTTAGCATTTTTCTTCCATTTTGACAATTACAGAGTATCTGTAGACTGTTGCTAAAAAAATGACAATCCAATTCATTTTAATCCCACCTTTGAATACAACAAAATGTGGAAAAAGTCACAGGGTGTGAATACTTTCTGAAGGCACTGTACATTTATTCTACAAACACATCACGACTACTGCTATTAGACCTCTATCTATTATTGCTAATACTGCACAACGTATCCCTTTACACTCGGGTTAAAAATGGCAGTGAAAAACGGCTGCATTGGAATGTACAGTAACATGCTATTCATGACGTCAGACCTCAGGCTCCACGCTTCACAGCGCTGTATGGATTTTGACTGACAGCTGTTCTGAACTTAAGCATGTCAAGAAGTTGCCCGCATCTCCCCTGCTAATTGCGCATCTTTTGCTAATGTTTTGTTGACTGAGTGAGGGAAATGCTGTAAATTAAGATGAGACGTTGAGGATTATAATAAGGGAAAGGGGGACACCTAGTCAGTTGTACAACTGAAGGCCTACAACTGAAATGTGTCCTCTGCATTTAACCCAACCCCTCTGAATCAGAATGGGTTAACTGCCTCTCTCAGGAGGAGAATGACAGATTTTGACCTTGTCAGCTCGGGGATTCGATCCAGCAACCTTTCAGTTACTGGCCCAACGCGCTAACCACTAGGCTACCTGCCGATAAATACTGCTTCGAAGTCATACAAGCAAGCCTGAGACCCGTGAGTCCAAATGTGTACATCACCATTCCATATCATGAAACTCATGTCAAAAACAGTGTCCACGTTTATGATCACTATGTTTGATGTACAGCTGCAAGATGACATGGCGTCATACCCTGGGTTGTTCTGAGCCTGTTTGTCCACTGCGAAGAAAATGTGCCATCAAAAAACGCTTTGTACAGGACATACCACCACAAAGTATTCCGCTATGGTGAGATTCCAAACAACCCCATCTGAAACGGTACAGATTTCCATTCCATTGAGCTGTATTAATCTATGTATTATCTCTTTCTTGTCGCATTGTCAAGAGGGAACCTGCAAGTCAGCATTTAACTGTACTGTGTATACCATGTGTATCCTGTGCACACATTGTACATAGATTGTTCTTTTGTGTTACTGACTGTACGTTTGTTTACGTGTAACTCTGTGTTGTTGTTTTCGTCGCACTGCTTTGCTTTATCGTCGCAGTTGTAAATGAGAACTTGTTCCCA